>NW_025787211.1:0-28711 GCF_021130785.1 Homalodisca vitripennis
TTATTATCTGTGAAGACTCCCAATCTCCTGCAAATTAGATTCCAGGCAAATAAACAACTATCATAAATAAATAAAGTTGTGCTGTTTTCCATCAAAAAGATTCACGATTGTTACTGAGTTAATCTCTCTATAAGATCACTCTTCTCTCATCACTAATCTTCAGCTTGGGTACTGGTAAAGTCCCATTAAATATAACACAAGTATTTTTCACAATAAATAGTACTCCCACGATGCATGTGCAAATACTGTTTATGTAAAATTTGAGTTTGTGTATAGTATTGTGGCAGTATCTTGTTCATAAGCTCAGCGTTATATTGCATAAGCTCATTCAAATATATATACCTAATATTTTGGGTGATGGTGGTTTTGGGTTTTGGAGGCCATCGGAAAAATGCAAAACATTTAAAAATTGGTAATAATAATGTGTCAATTTACGTTGCTCACAAGAAAAACTAATTTTCTTTAATTTCCCCTATCAGTATTCTAATGTTTTCAGTAAATGTTATATAACTCCTTTACCGAATATTGTAGATCTATGGATCTTAACCAACCAATGTAATATTCACTCTCGATTAATGATCTCATCTGAAGATGCTTTATTAATTGAAATCTGTAAATTGCAAATACTGATTGGACAATGACGCTCAATGTTGGTTTGTTAATAACTGTGTTCTAGGCTTCTAAGTTCTAACTATTAAGTACTAGCTTTGGTTACATAGAGTCTCGTCACAAGCAATTGGAAAGCGAGGTAACCTCGCCTCCATTCCTTCCACCACATTCAAAACGTTGTTTATGTCTGCATCTCTGATAATTGGAAGATTTAGATTACAACTTCTATTCTAAAATATACTCTTCTTTCCGTCATAGCCAGGCACATGGCGTGTTGAAGATCTAGTACTAAGGAAAAAGTTGTTATGTTACAGAACTCCTCTGAAACAAAATTGTTCTAATAATAGAGTGAAAATTACATGTATAAACTGAAACTATAGCCTTACTTCTGTAGCTTTACATCTATTATGAGAAGAAACACGTAATAAATGAAAGACTGGTTGAACAATGTAACTGTTAAACCATAACCTAAGGATGATTTTAATCGTACATTAAAGGTATTTTTAAATTTGTTTAGAACACTATAAATGGATTTTTACTATATTACATATAAATACAATATACGAATTTTAATGCCTGTTATTTGGCAAATATATTTTTTTAAGTGTTGATTCTTTTCTGGTCTTGCCGGTTGTGCTTTCGAAAAAAAACAAATACAGGTGTTACGCTATCATGTGTCAATGTGATTGTTTTGGGTTCTAGTTCTGTAGAATGATAGTAATTGGGGAATTTACAAAATAGAATCTAAAATTTACAGACATTTTACATCAGTTCATGTTTAAGTGACTGACGTATTATGTAGTTTTTCAATTAATAAGTTCTAACTATAACGTGTGTATCCTCTTGACTAGTTTTACGTTTTTTGTTAGCAGTGTGAAACTGGCCATAGATTCCATCCATAAAAAGAACTAATCCGCTGGCTTGAATCCTAACCTGGTTCATGAACTACTCCTGACCCTAGTTCCTGAACTACAACTAACCTAGTTCCTGAACCAGTTCAATCACTTCAGGATTAAATTATATTATTAAAATTAAATTTTTATAATTAAAAAAAAAAAAAATACAAAAATATTTATAGATTATACGGTACTTTGGGATTATACCGACCACACTAGTATGAAGAACACAAAAATAGAAATTTATAGAAACAAACATGATAGAACGAAAAAACAACTCTTCAATTACAAAAATTACAAACTTACAAGCATTTCCAGGTATTGTGATCGGTATTGTTGTCGCTGTTATCTTATCTTTCTCGAGAATCCTGATTACGGCAGGCCGCGCGGCATCACGTGATTTGCACGGTACATAATTGCCTTTCCATTACAATTCAATTTATATTTCTGATTAGCCCCTCTAGAATTTGATATTTTACTGATAGGTACTATCTCGAGGGATGTTTTTCTTTCGTCGACATCAGCGCGGGGCAGCACCGAAGGGTGCTGTCGAAGCCCGCGCTGATGGCCGGAGGCACTCGCATTTTGGGTGGCGGAATGTGATCAAGAATAAAAACAAGTTTTGAGTGTTTTTTTAATAAAGAGTTTAGTTTGGTAAATGTTTGTTTTTGTTAAATTTTTGTGTTTGGAGAAATGTAGAGGTAAAACACGAAAGTACAACAAAGCGATGCACCAGCTGAACGGGCGGCGAGGCTCTGCAATCACGTTATCTACTAGACGCTCGACTTTGACCTCTGTCTGAGGATGGGGGAGGGGTTTGCGATAAGACAATTCCTGTTTTATACTGACGAAATATTGTTCTACGCTAATCTAGTAATCAGTAGAAACGAAATGTGAAATAACGATTCATGTCTGGGTGTGGTCGGTATAATCCCAAAGTACCGATTATACTTAATACATTACTTTGAATACATGGTCTACTGTATATTACTACCCTCATTTTAGACCTCTCCTATTTTTGGACAAATACCAATCTATAGGTAGCCATATCTCAAAAACGTACGAGCCAATTTTAATAAAACTTTCTGTACACATTCCACTACATGGTCTACTATACTAAAATACAAGCCTCATTCTTAGGCCACGCCTATTTCCGGAGCCACAATAACTTTATAGGCCAAGTGCTGACAAAAACCAATCTATGGATAGCCATATCTCAAAAACGTACGAGCCAATTTTGATATAAAACTTTCTGTACACATTCACTACATGGTCTAGTATTACTAAAATACAAGCCTCATTCTTAGGCCACGCCTATTTTCCGGAGCCACATCGATTTTACAGGCCTAGTGCTGACAAAAAAACCAATCTATGGACAGCCATATCTCAAAAAACGTACGAGCCAATTTTGATAAAACTTTCTGTACACATTTCACTACATGGTCTAGTATACTAAAATACAAGGCCTCATTCTTAGGCCACGCCTATTTCCGGAGCCACATCGATTTTACAGGCCTAGTGCTGACAAAAACCAATCTATGGACAGCCATTTTCTAAAAAAACCGTACGAGCCAATTTTTGATATAAACACTTTCTGTACACATTCCTACCATACACGGTCTAGTTTACTAAAACTACAAAGCCCTCATTTTCTTAGGCCACGCCCTATTTCCGGAGCCACATCGATGTTTTTACAGGTCAAAGTGGCTGGACAAAAAACCAATTCTATGGACAGCCATATTTCTAAAAAACGTACGAGCCAATTTTGATATAAAACTTTCTGTACACATTCACTACATGGGTCTTAGTATACTAAAATACAAGCCTCATTCTTAGGCCACGCCTATTTCCGGAGCCACATCGATTTTATAGGCCAAGTGCTGACAAAAAACCAATCTATGGACAGCCATTTTCTAAAAAAACGTACGAGCCAATTTTGATAAAACTTTCTGTACACATTCACTACATGGTCTAGTATACTAAACTTACAAGCCTCATTCTTAGGCCCACGCCTATATCCGGAGCCACATCGATTTTACAGGCCTAGTGCTGACAAAAACCAATCTATGGACAGCCCATATCTCAAAAACGTACGAGCCAATTTTGATAAAACTTTCTGTACACATTCACTACATGGTCTAGTATACTAAAAATACAAGCCTCATTCTTAGGCCAACGCCTATTTTCCGGAGCCACATCGATTTTACAGGTCAAGTGCTGACAAAAACCAATCTATGGACAGCCATATCTCAAAAACGTACGAGCCAATTTTTTATAAAACTTTCTGTACACATTCACTACATGGTCTAGTATACTAAAAATACAAGCCTCATTCTTAGGCCACGCCTATTTCCGGAGCCACATCGATTTTACAGGCCTAGTGCTGACAAAAACCAATCTATGGACAGCTATATCTCAAAAAACGTACGAGCCAATTTTGATAAAACTTTCTGTACACATTCACTACATGGTCTAGTATACTAAAATACAAGCCTCATTCTTAGGCCACGCCTATTTCCGGAGCCACATCGATTTTACAGGCCTAGTGCTGGACAAAAACCAATCTATGGACAGCTGTATCTCAAAAAACGTACGAGCCAAATTTTGATAAAACTTTCTGTACACATTCACTACATGGTCTAGTATACTAAAATACAAGCCTCATTCTTAGGCCACGCCTATTTTCCGGCGCCACATCGATTTTACAGGCCTAGTGCTGACAAAAAACCAATCTATGGACAGCTTATCTCAAAAACGTACGAGCCAATTTTGATAAAACTTTCTGTACACATTCACTACATGGTCTAGTATACTAAAATACAAGCCTCATTCTTAGGCCACGCCTATTTCCGGAGCCACATCGATTTTACAGGCCTAGTGCTGACAAAAACCAATTCTATGGACAGCTATATCTCAAAAACGTACGAGCCAATTTTGATAAAACTTTCTGTACACATTCACTACATGGTCTAGTATACTAAAATACAAGCCTCATTCTTAGGCCACGCCTATTTCCGGAGCCACAATAACTTTATAGGCCAAGTGCTGACAAAAACCAATCTATGGACAGCCGTATCTCAAAAACGTACGAGCCAATTTTGATAAAACTTTCTGTACACATTCACTACATGGTCTAGTATACTAAAATACACAAGCCTCATTCTTAGGCCACGCCTATTTCCGGAGCCACAATAACTTTAAAGGCCAAGCGCTGACAAAAACCAATCTATGGACAGCCATATCTCAAAAACGTACGAGCCAATTTTGATAAAACTTTCTGTACACATTTACTACATGGTCTAGTATACTACTAAAATACAAGCCTCATTCTTAGGCCACGCCTATTTCCGGAGCCACATCGATTTTACAGGTCAAGTGCTGACAAAAACCAATCTATGGACAGCCATATCTCAAAAACGTAACGAGCCAATTTTGATAAAACTTTCTGTACACATTCACTACATGGTCTAGTATACTAAAATACAAGCCTCATTTTTAGGCCACGCCTATTTCCGGAGCCACAATAACTTTATAGGCCAAGTGCTGACAAAAACCAATCTATGGACAGCCGTATCTCAAAAAACGTACGAGCCAATTTTGATAAAACTTTCTGTACACATTCACTACATGGTCTAGTATACTAAAATACAAGCCTCATTCTTAGGCCACGCCTATTTCCGGAGCCACAATAACTTTAAAGGCCAAGCGCTGACAAAAACCAATCTATGGACAAGCCATATCTCAAAAACGTACGAGCCAATTTTGATAAAACTTTCTGTACACATTCACTACATGGTCTAGTATACTAAAATACAAGCCTCATTCTTAGGCCACGCCTATTTCCGGAGCCACATCGATTTTACAGGTCAAGTGCTGACAAAAGCCAATCTATGGACAGCTATATCTCAAAAACGTACGAGCCAATTTTGATAAAACTTTCTGTACACATTCACTACATGGTCTAGTATACTAAAATACAAGCCTCATTCTTAGGCCACGCCTATTTCCGGAGCCACATCGATTTTACAGGCCTAGTGCTGACAAAAACCAATCTATGGACAGCTATATCTCACAAAACGTACGAGCCAATTTTGATAAAACTTTCTGTACACATTCACTACATGGTCTAGTATACTAAAAATACAAGCCTCATTCTTAGGCCACGCCTATTTCCGGAGCCACATCGATTTTACAGGCCTAGTGCTGACAAAAACCAATCTATGGACAGCTATATCTCACAAAACGTACGAGCCAATTTTGATAAAACTTTCTGTACACATTCACTACATGGTCTAGTATACTAAAATACAAGCCTCATTCTTAGGCCACGCCTATTTCCGGAGCCACATCGATTTTACAGGCCTAGTGCTGACAAAAACCAATCTATGGACAGCTATATCTCAAAAACGTACGAGCCAATTTTGATAAAACTTTCTGTACACATTCACTACATGGTCTAGTATACTAAAATACAAGCCTCATTCTTAGGCCACGCCTATTTCCGGAGCCACAATAACTTTATAGGCCAAGTGCTGACAAAAACCAATCTATGGACAGCCATATCTCAAAAACGTACGAGCCAATTTTGATAAAACTTTCTGTACACATTCACTACATGGTCTAGTATACTAAAATACAAGCCTCATTCTTAGGCCACGCCTATTTCCGGAGCCACAATAACTTTATAGGCCAAGTGCTGACAAAAACCAATCTATGGACAGCTATATCTCAAAAAACGTACGAGCCAATTTTGATAAACTTTCTGTACACATTCACTACATGGTCTAGTATACTAAAATACAAGCCTCATTCTTAGGCCACGCCTATTTCCGGAGCCTGGCTACATAGACCATGTAGTGAATGTGTACAGAAAGTTTTATCAAAAATTGGCTCGTACGTTTTTGAGATATAGCTGTCCATAGATTGGTTTTTTGTCCAGCACTAGGCCCTGTAAAATCGATGTGGCTCCGGAAATAGGCGTGGCCTAAGAATGAGGCTTGTATTTTAGTATACTAGACCATGTAGTGAATGTGTACAGAAAGTTTTATCAAAATTGGCTCGTACGTTTTTGAGATATGGCTGTCCATAGATTGGTTTTTGTCAGCACTTGGCCTATAAAGTTATTGTGGCTCCGGAAATAGGCGTGGCCTAAGAATGAGGCTTGTTATTTTAGTATACTAGACCATGTAGTGAATGTGTACAGAAAGTTTTATCAAAATTGGCTCGTACGTTTTTGAGATATAGCTGTCCATAGATTGGTTTTTGTCAGCACTAGGCCTGTAAAATCGATGTGGCTCCGGAAATAGGCGTGGCCTAAGAATGAGGCTTGTATTTTTAGTATACTAGACCATGTAGTGAAATGTGTACAGAAAGTTTTATCAAAATTGGCTCGTACGTTTTTGAGATATGGCTGTCCATAGATTGGTTTTTGTCAGCACTTGACCTGTAAAATCGATGTGGCTCCGGAAATAGGCGTGGCCTAAAAATGGAGGCTTGTATTTTAGTATACTAGACCATGTAGTGAATGTGTACAGAAAGTTTTATCAAAATTGGCTCGTACGTTTTTGAGATATGGCTGTCCATAGATTGGTTTTTGTCAGCACTTGACCTGTAAAATCGATGTGGCTCCGGAAATAGGCGTGGCCTAAAAATGAGGCTTGTATTTTAGTATACTAGACCATGTAGTGAATGTGTACAGAAAGTTTTATCAAAATTGGCTCGTACGTTTTTGAGATATGGCTGTCCATAGATTGGTTTTTGTCAGCACTTGACCTGTAAAATCGATGTGGCTCCGGAAATAGGCGTGGCCTAAAAATGAGGCTTGTATTTTAGTATACTAGACCATGTAGTGAATGTGTACAGAAAGTTTTATCAAAATTGGCTCGTACGTTTTTGAGATATGGCTGTCCATAGATTGGTTTTTGTCAGCACTTGACCTGTAAAATCGATGTGGCTCCGGAAATAGGCGTGGCCTAAGAATGAGGCTTGTATTTTAGTATACTAGACCATGTAGTGAATGTGTACAGAAAGTTTTATCAAAATTGGCTCGTACGTTTTTGAGATATAGCTGTCCATAGATTGGTTTTTTGTCAGCACTTGACCTGTAAAATCGATGTGGCTCCGGAAATAGGCGTGGCCTAAGAATGAGGCTTGTATTTTAGTATACTAGACCATGTAGTGAATGTGTACAGAAAGTTTTATCAAAAATTGGCTCGTACGTTTTTGAGATATGGCTGTCCATAGATTGGTTTTTGTCAGCGCTTGGCCTATAAAGTTATTGTGGCTCCGGAAATAGGCGTGGCCTAAGAATGAGGCTTGTATTTTAGTATACTAGACCATGTAGTGAATGTGTACAGAAAGTTTTATCAAAATTGGCTCGTACGTTTTTGAGATATAGCTGTCCATAGATTGGTTTTTGTCAGCACTAGGCCTGTAAAATCGATGTGGCTCCGGAAATAGGCGTGGCCTAAGAATGAGGCTTGTATTTTAGTATACTAGACCATGTAGTGAATGTGTACAGAAAGTTTTATCAAAATTGGCTCGTACGTTTTTGAGATATAGCTGTCCATAGATTGGTTTTTGTCAGCACTAGGCCTGTAAAATCGATGTGGCGCCGGAAATAGGCGTGGCCTAAGAATGAGGCTTGTATTTTAGTATACTAGAACCATGTAGTGAATGTGTACAGAAAGTTTTATCAAAATTGGCTCGTACGTTTTTGAGATACAGCTGTCCATAGATTGGTTTTTGTCAGCACTAGGCCTGTAAAATCGATGTGGCTCCGGAAATAGGCGTGGCCTAAGAATGAGGCTTGTATTTTAGTATACTAGACCATGTAGTGAATGTGTACAGAAAGTTTTATCAAAATTGGCTCGTACGTTTTTGAGATATAGCTGTCCATAGATTGGTTTTTTGTCAGCACTAGGCCTGTAAAATCGATGTGGCTCCGGAAATAGGCGTGGCCTAAGAATGAGACTTGTATTTTCGTATACTAGACCATGTAGTGAATGTGTACAGAAAAGTTTTACAAAAATTGGCTCGTACGTTTTTGAGATATGGCTGTCCATAGATTGGTTTTTGTCAGCACTTGACCTGTAAAATCGATGTGGCTCCGGAAATAGGCGTGGCCTAAGAATGAGGCTTGTATTTTAGTATACTAGACCATGTAGTGAATGTGTACAGAAGGTTTTATCAAAATTGGTTTGTACGTTTTTAAGGTATGGGCCCTTTTATAGGGTTTCTCAAAACTTGCCTTTCAATTGAGTATAGTCTTGAAAATTGCTGCTATAAAAGGGGATTATTATCATAAAAGTACTGTTTGTTCATTTAAAAATCTTTATTTGTAGTATTTATCTTCACGTTATTAATTAAATTTATATTTTGTATGGTTTGAGTTGATGAACTAGGTTAGGATTCATTTCGGAACTAGTTCCCGGTACTCGTTCTTTTTATGGATGGAATCTATGGCCAGTTTCACGTCGGTTTTTTGTTGAGGAGTGCCATAGGTTAATGGCATTGAATGAATAATTTTGATCATGCCCGATAGTTGGAACTAGTTTGATAATGAGAACTGAATACCTTTTAGCAACTTAAAGCATGTTTCATGGCTATTAAATTATAAATGAATAGTTTTCTGTGACTTAAGAGAACATAATTTCTAAAACACTGCAGGCTATAGTGGTGCCATAGAAGGAACGTTATTTAAATTTCTACTCTTAAAAGCGAATTTGGATATGTTTCAGAGAAAATCTTTTGATCACAGGGATGTAAGGTATCATAGCCTTAAAAGAAGTGGAATCAACAGTTCTGACTACATTGATACTCAGGTTTGATTTATTTGTATAATCTTAATGCTTACAACATACCCTAAGTAAAAATGAGGTTTGTAATGGTCCTAATAGGATAGTTTTTAAATTTCTTAATTCAATTTTTCTTTTATTTTCAAATTATGATTAAACCTTGTACATATAAAATTATCGGCAATAGGCTAGTCACTTAGGCCTATTGCACTTTTCCTCCTGAACAAAATTGGGGGGAACTTTAATAAGCGGCCTACACTCATTTTTCGGTTGTTTTTATTGAACAATTCGATATGTAAAAATCGTACGTAAAAAGAGCTATAATAAATTACTGTAACAAGAAGAATCTGGTACATTACAAATTTAAACACTAATATAACAAAACCTACTATGGGCTAGACTTGGATATCATTAAACACCTTACAATATTTATAACTTGCCCAGCTTGATGTCAATGAGTTTTTGTGAATTTGAGGAAAGAATTCTCCCCATAGGTTACCAGGAGTCAAACCCACATGTTAAAGCCACTTAAACAAATCTCGACACTTGTGAGAAATATCTCATATTTTTCTTATATCCACCATTTTTCTCAAAATATAAGTTACTTCTTTCTGTTTATTGGTTCACATTGGGTAGGGTACGATAAGCGGACCCGGTTTTTTATATCGAAATTGACAACCGATATTAATATATTAGCCTACTTAAACCATCGATATCATCAATCGATACTGATTCATTATTTTGAACAATTAACTTAAATAATCTATATCAACAGCTGTAAACACTCTCAAATAATACGCGTAAAGTAATATTTCAATTTTAGATAAGTATTATTTTTTATTATTAAAAATGGCAGTCAATTTTAGAAAACTACACGAAGTTGCTTTGAAAGAAGACATGTGTTTCGTGGCATCAACATGTTGGACTCGTACTGAAAACCCCATTATGTGAAATTTGTGGGAAGGAAACAACTGTAACTGTGAGAGGAGCAAACGTGGTCGTCTTCAGTTTTCCTAACTTTGGTTATAATAATTTGTTCAATCACTGCTTAATATTAAATTCATAATTATTTTAATTTAAAACATATGATTGCTATTGAGGACTATATATACTTTTATATCGATTGATAGTCTAGGATTTGAGATGCGAATATTAGGTATCGATGATTACATTCTTCGATATAAATAACCGGGTCCTCTTATCGTACCCCACCTTTCACATTAAAATTACTATAACTATTAAGTTGAAATCGTGTATTTTTAACTAAATATTTGTAATATCGAATTATTCCTTTGGATAAAAACATCGGACCATTGGATTAAAACAACTCAATAACGAGTGTAGGCTGCTTATTAAAGTCTTCCTAAATAGGTTACTATCTCAGGGTGACTACTAATGAGGATTAGTCAGGGAATTTTAACAGTATAGGGAAAATGAGGGAATTTCATAATAGATGGGGAAAGTGGTCCGGTTATTCTTGCAGGGTGTCTTACCGGTCATGGAAATCACCAAAAAGTCACAGATTATGATTTTATTACAGAAATTTTCTGTTTAAAATTTCAGTTTTATGGCACTATGATAATAACTAGAGATCTGTCGAGGCACTGTTTCGATCTACAGAATCTTCAACAAGGACTCGGGTTTGAAAATTTGACATGAGACTCACCGGGTCATTTATTATCGCCTGATAGGCAGTACACAAATTACTGATCACTAAAACGTTTTAGTCGTACTTTGTTTGAAAATCGTAAACAGATAGTCTTAGGCTACCTGTTTATCAAGAAATAAATGAACAAAATTGTCTGAGTGATTTTTGTTGGTACTTTGTGTGTGAAAACCCATAGATAGATAATTAAGTTATAACAAGCTTGAATTGTTAAACACTACCCACGTAGTAAGGTAATATAATAAGATTATTGGTATTAAATAATTGCAGACCAAGCAATTTTAATACATAGCATTCCAATACTTGTAATAACAAGACAGTTTTGGGTACTTTGGGATTATACTGACCACACCAGTATGAGGAACACGAAAATATAAATTTATAGAAACAAACATTATAGAATGAAAAAAACAACTCTTTAATTACAAAATTACAACCATTATCAATTGTTAATGGGTTTCCTGTGACGCCCAGATTGCAGCAATATCAAGGATGAGTGAGTGTAGTGGATTTCCGCCTTCAGCCGCAACTGCCGACTGTCACATGTATTCAGCTAGGTATGAGTCAAGATGGTGTCGTGCTGTTCCTCGTTGTTTTTTATTACGCCATTTAGCTGAACCCCACATTCACTCAACCTGTTGAGTATTAGAACCGGTTTCCGGGTTGACAAAATTGTATCAATGGCACCTAGCTGAACGGGGCGGCGAGACTCTGCAGTCACGTTATCTACTTAGGAGACTCCACCGCTCGACTTTGACCTTTGTGTGAGGATGGGGAGGGGTTTGCGATAAGACAATTCCTGCTTTATATTGACGAAATATTGTTCTACGCTAATCTAGTAATCAGTAGAAGCAAAATGTCGGTGTGGTCAGTATAATCCCAAAGTACCCAGTTTTGATTAGCAAAATAAAAAAAAATACAAACTGAAAGCAAAATATTATTGACAATCTATCTACGCTTTTTAATATGCAAAGTACAACAAAATCGAGTTTTTGTGACCTGTAAATTTATGTAATACCGATCAGCTGTAGTTTGTGAATAGATGAAACAGACTTCACCGTAATGCACGAAGAAACTAACTCCAGGCAAAAGGTTATGTGCAAAACTAAGAGAATTTGTTGAATAGGTTATGATGCATCTACAGATTTTCATGTACAAAGCACTTACAGTAAAAATGTTTTAGCGATTGGTAACTTACATACTGCTGATCAGGCAGGCTTTGATCACTACATGCTCTCAACTGTTTCAATAGTATTCATGCACGCAGTCAAAAGCTATAGGAAGGTCAAGAATGTGCTAAGCACATTCATACCTCTCCAAGCCATTGGCAGTGGATTCAAGAAGTCTAACCACATCAATCATGGATGTTTGCCCAAAATCTGAACTGATTTTATTTTAATATCTCAAACCTGTCCAAGACAGTTCTACAATTTTGTCCAAAAAAAAAAAATATTTCTAAAGACAGGCAATAAAGCAATTGGTCGATAATTGCCTGCTAGAGAAGGGCTACCCTTCTCAAAGACTTGGAATAACTTTTTGCAGTCTTTGGGAATTTACCTTGGCAATGGTCTCAAAATGTACTTGCTGCAAAGTTTGAATATTCATGTTGATATTCCATCTGCATCACATGACTTAGCTCAGTCTCTGGATTGCACACGCCATCTCCGTTTCCATTACGTGAATAAGGGCCATAGAAGTCATTAAACTCTCAAGTAGATCCGGAAGAGTTGTGTTATATGAATGCTGGTTAGAAGAAGCCACTGTGGAAGAATATTTATTAAATTCTATCGCTATTACTGCTGAATCATAAATTCGATTCCCATTAACTTTTATTGTTTGTATTGTGGACTTGGAGGATTTTGAACTGTTAATAATAAAACAATGCAGATTTAGAAAATTGTCTGATTTTTAGAGTGTTTTTAATGTACATGGCATTGGAATTTCTGATGGTTTTATTGAAATATCTTTTATAGTTTAGGAAAAAAAACTTTCCAACATTTGCTGTTGTTCTATTCATTGAAATAAAAAATTTGTATTGGTATGTTTTTGTCCTATGCAATTCTTTTGCTATCTGAATTTCTCTGTTTGTTTTTATTTATCTGGAAAGGGTAATTTTTTCTCAAGATGAAATTTAAATCAATTACAGAAAACATCAAACATTTCTGTGACATAATCATAACTATCTATATGTGACCAAGATTCCTCTCCAAGGCAACTCTTGAAGCATCGTATAATATTTTCAGATCAGATAGACCTTTTAACAAGCATAGCGATAACAATCTTATGCACCGTCAAAACTGCTTTAAAAGTAAGGGATACTTTTCCAAAGACTACTCTTGTTACCAGGTAATTTGTGTATGTGTTTCTATGAGATTTCTGTTTCTTTGGCAGAAACCTCATTTTTAATCTGATATTGTTACCAAGTATCGTATTCTATGCCGAACTGTTATAACTATCTCTGTATTATCATTCCGGTCTATAGGTTTAGTGGAGCGTTTAAAGCAAATATATAATTTCTAAACAATATCTTGTTTTCATTTATTTTTAAGTAAAAATGAATATAACATTGTTCAATCAATTTAATACTGAAGTTCTAGTGTATGTGTACAAAGGATTGTATTGGTTTGGGGTCTCTTGAAACTCTACCTTATACGCCACTGAGTACTAATGTAAATAAATATGAGTAAAAAAATTCAAATAATGCAACTCTTGAAGTATTTAAGTAAAAATGGAATAAGTGGCACTCTCTGACAATAACAAATTATGCTCAAATGATTCTTTTGCCCTTTTTCAGTGGTATGGGACAAAAGCAATCCCGTGGAAAGCCATTCTCCTTGCCTTCTTTCTCTGTGTTGGTGGTGGAACATGTCTGCTAATAACAGGAAGTCTGATAGTCTCAGGACACATAGATGCAAAAGTAAGTACATCACCTACAAGGTAAAAAATAACTCTTAATTTGTTGATTATGTGTTTTTTTTACTACATACAAACTTATCTCTTGTTTATATTTGCACTTCCATTTGTTTAATTATCAAACAATGTTTCAATAGTTTGTTGTAAGATATTTCTTTCTTAATCTAATTGTAATTTTTTTCGTATTTAATTGTTATTCAAATATTCTGTTAATATTTTATTTATCATTTACATCTACTGTTTTCTTGATACAGATTCCACTTCAAATCCTTCTATCTTCTTATTTTGACTCTTCCAGCATCCTTTCTAACAGTCCTCTCCTGTTCTTTCCATTCCTCTCCACTCGCATATCTCTGGAGTTTTCCCTTGGTATCTTTACTTGTACTCTATGCTCTTATACATATCTTATTTGTCCTCATCTTCTTCTTTATACGATGTTACATGTGTGTATGCTTGTGCCAACATCTAGTTTAATAGTGAGTGTTGCGTTTCAGTATGCTGACCGAATGTGGCCAGTGATCATCATCGGCCTACTGATGTTCCCACCCGGAGCATATCATCTGCACATTGCGTTCTGCGCGTACAAGGAGTATCCCGGTTACTCTTTCACTGACATTCCTGAGTTTGATTAGGGAATGATTTTTATAATCAAAATTAGTCATAGTTTTGTGCTATGCATTTTAAGTCAGTATACGATCCTAATTTCTCATTGCATTTTAAGCCTCGTGTCCTACAATTTTTAGCTAGTCAGTTTCTCTTGCCTTAAATGGTTAAATTATTTTTATTTCTACGACTGAAACACTTGTAGTAGCTAGTCATTGTTATGTAACTGATAGCGATCTAAGATTTACAATAACTAATTTAGTAGTGTGTCTAAGAAAGCTGGCTACACTTCAGAAGTATGGGGGGAATAATGTTCACACTCTCTTAGACATGTTCAGAAAACCTGATGATTTGATTTACTTAATGTAAATAATTTGTGTTCACTATGAAAAAGTGACTGTTATCATACTTTATGAAATAACCACAATGGTCAGATGGTACAGAACTGGCATTCACATAGATGGGGAAAATAGGAGGTTTATTATGAAAGAATCCTCTTTATTTAGCAAATAGAAAATTAATCAACATAAATTACAGAGACTGTGTAATTATTATTTTTTATAATTTTATTTTTGTCAACAATAGAGGTTAAAATGATCTAATTGACATTTCCGATAATAAATAATATAATACACTACACTACTACACAGAATGCTTGTATGAATGTCATTTCTTAAATTAGTTGTGTAATAATTCAGTACAGAAATAAACAAAATCTAGAGTCCTTGACTTCATGGATCTAGACTATTATTCTGATCTCAGTTATCAAAATGAAATTCTGGTTATGCTCCCATATTACTGTAAAACAATATAGGCTACATCAGTGCCAATTGTGCCGTTTATTGAAATAGACTTCTCTAATATTATAAGAGTTCGCTTTAAAATAAAAGGCACCAAACCTAACTGCAACGTCCTACTTTGTTTAAATTTAAACATTAAAATATTCCAGTATTACATTTATTTATTGTAAGTATCCCAAATTAAATGTTTGTTTTTATTATATATTTTATGATTACGCCATTAGATGAAAGCTGATCATTCATGTTGTGTTGTGTTGTACGTTGTATTTAATTGTTCTTGTTAATTTTTTATGTTTGTTGAAATTTAATAAATGATTGTTTACTTGTGGTAGAATGTTTTTTTACTCCCTTTACTGTATTATAATTATTTCTAAAATTTTAAAATCCTTAATAAATTTTATCACCATATTTAGAACAGTAATGGTTTACCTTATTATGATTAACAATAGATTTAACAGAACTACACTTATTTATTGTCACCAACTAATGTAGGAAACGGGTACTAAAAAAGTAAATGTTATTTACAAAACTACGATTATTTGTTAATTTTATCATATATCTGTGATTTTATATACAAATACGACAAAACCCTCTTATTACCAATCGGTAATTTGTGTACTGCCGATCAGTTGTCTAGGAATACATTCAGCAGACTCGCAATGATGCAGGATCATAAATATTAAAAATTAACTGTGTGCAAATTATTCTTTATAAAAGTACTGTAATTATTTTAACCATCTGCATTTTTCATACTGAAAATAATGACAATAACACGTTTTAGCAATCAAAAACCAGAATCAGAACATTTTTTTATTTAGTAAAATTATACATTCTATTTTTATCTGTAATTTGTGTATTGCCAATCAGCCTTCATCCACAAATTGACTTATATGAAAATTCGGTGGATTAGAGATTAGTAAGGTAATAACTACAGAGTATGGTAGACCATGTGACAGGTGGCCTATTAAACACATGGTACTGTGCATGGTTATATGGGAGAAATATCAATAACAATACACAACATAAACAGATAACAAAATTATACCTTTAATTTTACAATAAATCACAGCGCAAGGCAAAATTAATACAAATTTAAATGTATATAGATTAACATGGAAGAGTCAAGACAAAAATAAAATTAAACTAACATATAAACTTCTCAACTTTTGGAAGGAGATTCAGTATTTTCCTTATTTGAAGTTTCCTGAGATTCTTCCTGTTTCTTTGCGCTTTCATTATTTTTTTTCTCTTTTGCCCTTTTCTTCGTCAATTTTCTTGTGTTCCTCTTTCACCATTGCTCTTAATTCCTCCTAAAATGCAAAAAAGCAGCACTGAATTATACAATTTCATCACGAGTATTTAGAACAATATATTTTATTTCAAGTTTTGCTTTTCCAAGAAAATTTGTGTTGAGTTGCTAAGGAAAAGAAACTTGACTTTGTTATTTTTTGGCCCAACACCCAAAAGTATTCTCCCAAATTATGTTATCTGTAAAGATAAGGTCCTTGGCAGGTCACATTTAGAGAATGAACACTTAACCTTAAACCTGACAACATGGCACAGATGATACAACTATAACAGATCAACCAAGTACACTCAAAACTTTTATTGTTTAATAAAATAATGGTCAGTAATTGTGAGTATTCCAATCAGCAAATATCACAGGGTGGTCACTTGACCAAGAAAACTGGAAACAAGTTTTAAAAAGAATAAGGTCCTTATAGGATTTTTTTCACAAAGAATAAAGAAAAAAAGAAACTGAACTTCATTCTAAAATGAAACTGTGAATGATGTCCACGCAATGATATAACCTCAATAGTTTATTGAGTTTGTCAACAGCAAACTTCAAAAAAACTGATTTACTAGCTTATTTTAAAAGTACTTAATTTCTGAACACATAAAAAATTACATATTATTACGTATATACATTAATACACAGAAATGTACTTTCTGTGCATCAGAAAACATTTTATTTTTTTGTTATAAATACATAACGTAAAATAAAACTTTTTCCAGTTATTCTGTAGTTAATTTCATAAAACAGCAATAAGTTTTAACAGAATTATCGTTATTGTTTCAATAGTAAAAAAATATTGTTGAAGAGTAAAATAGATTTTCCTATAATCTTGTATCATATTGCAATGTGAGTCATTGGTGAATCATAAAGATGCATTATTTCAGTGTGATATGGTTCACTGGTGACTAAATAAAATGGTGGACTTTTAGGTCTAATAGTTTGTGCTACAGCTTACTTTTAACTGACGTGAGTCTCCAGTGACAGTCCGAATACTATTTATATTCAATTAGACCAGTGATGTTCTTTAATTACGTTGTGCAAGAAAATAAACTTGTACACTTCAAAATATGACAAACAAAGATTCACAATGTAGCTTAGAGACTGACACAATAATGTAGCAGTTGAAATCAGCGTGAACAAGAAATGAAACTGTGGATGACTCAAGTCGCGCACAGCAATAACGAGAAATATAAGCAATGTGGAGCATGACTCGTACATACCAATACATTCATTAAAATAATTATAAATATAGCTTTTGTAAAAAAGAATAGAAAATGATTAAATCTGGTGACTGTTCAAACCATGTTCCGATGAATGTGTTAAGGGTAAAGGCCTGTAAATGAATTGTATGAGTAATAACTGACCCCCCATCCGATCTCGTCCGCCAGAAGTTGACATCCGACATCACAGTCTCCCAGCCATAAGACATCTCTGGAGTTGGTATCGGAGTCGAAGTCCAAGCCACCACCCATCCCCAGCATCCGCATCAGCCTGTCTCGGTGCCCGGCCTTCTCTCTGTTGATCAGCAGCCGGGGACAATGGTTGCCAACACTGCAAAAAACAAATACAGTCACTTTGGAAAATACCCTGATCACATTTACAAGTACAGTGGCCACAAGTAGCAAATACAATAGCGATTTATGTATCAGAGTCCATAAGACAGGTTCAACCATCAATGTACCCTAACAGTTATTATAGTATTACAAACAAATTATGTTATGGAGTAAAGTTATTAATGTGCTTTAGATAAAAAATGTATGTAGAGTCTATTAATCTTTTCCTACGCTGTAGACGGATATACGTATAAGAATGGCAGACTTTGACCGAAACGCCAAATACAGTTATATCCGATACATAGACTGTCTCTTGGAGAGTTTTTTAGTTCACAGAAGGCCTTCAAAATGCCTGGTGCACGCTCCATGCTTACTGCAATTGCCAAGGAAGTATTTATAAAAGACCTTCACTCTGCTTGTCAGTTCTGTGTCTTCTACAGAGCCATAACCAAACATATCTGTGGCGTGTATTAATGGTTTCTCAGCTGTCACAAGCGTGCACGTCTACTACGTATCTTTTTTTATTATTCTTCATCGTGTTGTGATTAGTTTAAAATATTTATCTTGTCTTTTCAATTTAATTACATTTTACAAAAAAATTTAAATTTATCTGAAATAAACTGTACTGAAAAGTTTCTTTTAATCAGTAAATATGCTTATTTTAAGTAAAATGCTCTGTTTTATATTTTTTTTTTCTTTTACCTATTATAATTTAGTTAGAATAAAAATTAACTTTTAACTTAAAGAAACAACATTTTTGTTCTTGTCTTGGTGTTAATGGTAAGTTAATGGATTTATTAGTGGCGTGCGAAGGGTTAATTTGTTTTTTACGCATCGTTTAAAAAAGCTAATCATATAATTTATAACTTTTGTAATTTACTTAACATATACAATAAAAAATACTATGCAGTTTGTTCTGCTTCGAAGCTCTTGTTAAACTAATATGCACTATAGTGTCCAAAAGGATAGATTCAAATCCTCATAACTTAGTGTTCTATTTATGTTTCACTTCTGATTCCTCGGTGCAAAAATTTAAATTAATGTTTTAGAAACATTTTTACTACACTCATAATACTGAATTTATGGAGGTAAAATATATTGAAATGTATACTTTAATATCTTCTGAATCTATTTATACTAATTACAATCGTCATATCTTGCTGATTAACACACGATACTAATGAAAATTAACCTAACAATAACTCAGCACCATAATTGACTGGTAAGTATTTCATAAAACAGTGGGTAAGGAATAAAATTCTAACTGTAGCCCAACAATGGTCTTCACTGTTTTAGTGTGAAATTCGATGGTCTAAGAGTTTGATCAAGTTCTAGGTTTGTCAATAACCATAGAAATAATTCTTTCTTACCAATTATAAATTACATTGATACAGTTCCTGTTTTTGTTTTTCTGTTCAGCAATATCCTAGACTTCAAATTATATTTTTTGTATAAAGATTGCTTTTGACAATGGAAGAATTGTTAAGAAATTTTTTCCGCACATTTGCCATTGTTCAATGACACACAAAATTCAGTAACACTATGTTGCGATTCCTGACTTATGCTTGTTTATTTTAATCTAGATTGTTGTTATATGTTAGGTTAGTTATCCACTTAAGGAAAAGATCAGATTGCAATTCTCGAAACTTAGTGTTACTGATTTCTTGTATCACTAAATGACGGCAAATGCCCAGAAAAATTCTGTCCTTCAAATTATTTTTTTTACTTGACAACACACAAGATTTAAAGAGATTTTAATTTCTGATCGAACAACAGATTTCTTTTTATATTTGACAAGTCAAAATTTGTAAGTGTCTGTAAAAATATGTAAATAAGTATTGCTACTGATTGTTCTCATACAGTTTTAGAACATGTTGACTTACTTGTCGATGAGAGAGGCAAACGGTTGCACAGCCAGTGAAGAGCCCATCACAATGAGCAGATCTGCCTTGGGGAAGTCAGAAACGCTCTTTGTGTAGTATTCCTGTGGGAGACACTCCCCGAAGAATACTATGTCAGGCTTGACCACACCATTGCACAGAACACAGGTGGGAACACTGTCTTGGAAGATTTTCTCTACAACAATAAACAGTATTTATGACAGGTATATATAATAATAAATACTTATGGTATGTCTTTGAATGCTGAATTCTTTAAAATAATATTATAATATGTTAAGAATTATTCTCATAAAGTTCTCTCCATGCGGTAATTGATAGTTAGGACTTATAAACATATTTCCTACTGAGACAGCACTTGTCGGCTAACTGTGCTAATTGTTTTTTTTATCAGCTAAACAACACAAACATTCAGACGGTTGATTATGCAGTTACAGGACATAACATCAATGTTCAAATTTGTTATATTGCTCACGGATTGGTTGATAATCTGTCCTTTTATGTGGAACCTCATTGTAGATGACCAACAGTGGTGTTTGCATAGAAGGCTTTGCAGATATTGTCATTCTTGTGACTAATAAATAGCACTATGATACAAGGCAGGCTGTGATAGACAAATCTTTGGGACCTAAGTCAAGGTTTTTGTATTGGCTACGTCATATTTTAAGGTCTATTTCAACCCTTTTACGTGCTTATGGCAAGTACATCTGTCATCTCTTGTGCACTTAAGAAATTCCTATGGCAGATATAACAGCTACCAGCATCATTTGCATTAACTGCCAAAGGCAGGAACACCAAATGTTTCATTTTTTTGTCACTAAAATAATATTTACTAACTCACAGCTTAGCACAGATTTTTCTACTGAATAACAGGGAAGTTTTATATATATAATTTCAATAAACATTGAATCACAAAAAGTACTTGCTCCGCCGGGAGTCGAACCCGGATCTCTCACTTGCCGGGTGAATGTGCTACCATTACACCACAGAGCACTTACTTTTTCCGATTCAATTATTTTGTATTTGGCCGTATCTGTCACATATGCGTTTAAATAAGCAAACTAACATATGATCGGAAGACCAAACACATGTCAAACGACTTTTTTATTTACGTTAAATTGTATAAATGGCAACTATATATATATATATATATATATATATATATATATATATATATATATATATATATATATATACTTTTTAAATGACGTATCAAAAACTTCAGTGACCAGAAATGGTGACTGAAACATATTCCAATTTTCTTGATCTGGTTCAGAATAATTCGATTTTAAGTTTGGAGAGCAATGTTTTGGGGCTCTGAAGTCAGAAAGTGAAACTGTAATTATAAATGTACCAACTAAATATCTCCAACATTCCATGTATTTGATTGAATAGCAACAATTCAAGCAACACTACTTTAGAACAATGTGAGGAACATTAGGTTATTCGTTTCTTTGGCCCACATCTTTTCTGATATGCCAGAGAGCAATTTTAAGGATTCTTGGTTAAAGGAAAATTTATTTTTATCCCCTTAAGGAGATTTATAATTGCAATAAGTTTTTGTGGGTATGTGGTATGTGTAAGTTTGTTATTGTACTGTTATTTATATTTTTTTCACGAGAAAATCTATTGTAAAATTATTAAAGGGTGAATCCCTAGGTGTATTAATCAAATCAATCAAATCAAAATCAAATCAAATTATTTTTATTGTTGAAGACATTTACATGCAATAACAATCGTCAGTATACATTGAAAATGAACTAGCCTAGTTTCTAAAATAACTACAAGGTCCTTATCAATTAGAAAACAATTAGTACTATAATATTCCTTTTCAGATAACAAGCACTTTATCTTCCTCCTAAATGATATTGAAGTGTTGGCCTCCTTGAACCCAGAAGGCAAGTTATTGAAAAATTTTATGCAAGAGTAAAGGGTTTGTTTTTCAAAGAATGTTGTTAAATGTTTTGGAAGAGTTAAGGAATTTGTACCGCGGAGATTATAATTTGACTGTTTGTACTGGAAAAAGGTGTTTGTTTTTAAAGACAAATGTCAAACATTCCAGTATATATAGACTAGGAAACGTCAACAATTTATTTTGTCTAAAAAAACCTCTACATGACTGAGAACGATTGAGTCCACATATCACTCTTATGGCTTTCTTCTGGAGGGTAAAACAAGGCTTTAGTCTTAGTGGATTCATGAACCCCATATGATCAAGCCATAACTCATGTAAGTGTAGAAGCACCCATAGTAAGCTGTCAGCAAAACATCTTTACTAGAGAAAGTAGCCAATCTTCGTAAGATGAACAGACTGCTGCTTAATTTTTTAATTACTTTGTCGATGTGATTGTGAAAGGACAAATTACAATCAATTACCAGACCCAGAAAATCAGCGCTGGGACTAGGACTAAGACGAAAGTCGCCAATGACTATATCAGAAGAGTTTGCATCTGTTCGAGACGATCTTAAATAGAATTCAACAAGTTTTGTCTTCTTTACATTTACATGAAGTTGGTTTTTTTCCAGCCATTGCAACAAAGAACTACTCTGAATAAATATATCAGTTTCTAGTCGCTCTCTGTTTCCATTGGAAATGCTGAATGGATGTGTCATCAGCAAAAAGACATAAGTTACCCATATTTACAGCTGTAGGGATATCATTCACAAATAAGAGAAAAAGTATAGGTCCGAAAAGGGGTATAGGAAACCCTGTGGCACACCTGTCAAAGTAGACAACTCCTTCGACTCGTATGTGCCCAGGCAATCCGAACTGTCAATATATGGAACAGCCACCACTTGTTTTCGGTTAAGCACAAAAGATGAAACCCAA
Source organism: Homalodisca vitripennis (assembly GCF_021130785.1). Classification (NCBI taxonomy): domain Eukaryota; kingdom Metazoa; phylum Arthropoda; class Insecta; order Hemiptera; family Cicadellidae; genus Homalodisca; species Homalodisca vitripennis. Next base: position 22,862 of record NW_025787211.1, read on the forward strand.
TCATAAGCCTTGCCTCTAATACCGACCTGTCGGACTTTTTCAAGTAACAAATTGTGAGGTACTACATCGAACGCCTTACTTTTGGTCCAAAAACAGAGCAAAGGTGTACCTGTGATCATCAAGCGAAGAAACAATCTCTGATACAAAGTTAAATATTGCATCTGTAGTAGAAACACCCTTTCTAAACCCAAATTGTTGGTGACAGACCACCTTGTTCAATTCAAGGAAAGATTCAAGATGGATAAGAAAGAGCCTTTCCAAGACCTTAGAAAATGTGGAGAGTATAGATATTGGCCTGTAGTTTTCTGGGTCCTGGTGATTTCCATTTTTAAACAAAGGCTTCACAATTGCTGTTTTGAGAGGTTGAGGAAAAACTCCAGTTTGGAAGGATGCATTTGTTAAATGAGCTAGAGGCACAGCCAAAAAGTTCGGCACAGGACTTTAGAATTTTTGATGATATCCCATCTTTTCCTGTGGAGTTACTCGTGCGTAGTGATTTGATTACTTTCAAAACTTCAAATTCATCTGTTGGCGTCAAGTACAATATCTTGCTCTAACAGATTCTAATACATGCTACTACTGCTCAACTAAACAGATGTCACACCTACCTTTCATCCAGTCCACAGAGTACTCCTTCTGACACTCCAAACAGTGAGATGTGAAGAAAGTTCCGTGTGCCTCAATGATCTTGTCACCAGGCAGACCAGCTACCCGCTCCAAGGTATCAATGTTCTAAAACAGATCACCATTGCTTTACCAAAATTGATCCTCTTATTTCTTATTTTAGTGAAACATTACATCATAATTTTATGACAGGTTGTTTGTCATCACACTTAAAATACCAGACTATTTTGAAGCAATCAACTAAATTGAAATGAAGGAAACAGGAATTTTCCTAACATTTGCCATTGTTTAGTGACACAAAAAATCAATAGACAATAGACTTTATTTTCATATTCATCAAGAACAGAGACAGCGTCAAATCTTAAAAAGTATAAGTTAAAACATTTTTGTTAACTTTTATTAGTAGGTGTTGATGGTCATAAATTCTTCTAGGCTGTATAGTTACTGATTTTTTGTATCACTGAACGAATGCAAATGTCCGGAAAAATCCTGTTTCCTTCACAATCCTTCCATCATCAAAAACAAACTTCAAACAATAAATTGAAATATACCTAACAAATAACATGTATGACACGAGTGAAATTACTGCTTTACATCTGGGATGTATTAGAAATCTTTGAGCATTGAACTAGAAAATCATACTAACAATAATGAGATCCCTCCCCATGACCTCAGCCGATGTATCATCTGTATTATGGTACAGGTCACAGTTTCTGTGACTAAGGCTTGTGCCAACTCTACCTGAGTATAATGCCTGAGGAGAACTCCTTTCTGAAGGAGCAGTTTGACAAAGTAGTGGCAGATAGTCGGCTTGAAGGTTCCCGGATACAACTCCTTCGCCAGAGTGAAGAACGGCTGCGGATTGTTGCGGAAGTATCCGATCTCAAATATGGCCTGTGGGTTTAGGTAAGTTGTATTTCTCCCAGGTTGTGGTAAAGTCCAGAACCCGGAGACCTAAAGTCTGGGATTCCTGCAGCTGAAATAACGCACAACATACATAATTGCTATTATAACAAGAATCAATTAGCCTTGCACAGGATTGTTGTGTTTACACTATTATTTTTCCATCTCTAAGGACGTATTTTACATTGAAAACATTGTCACAAATTTCAACAAATACAGTTTAATATCTATCTATACATTTATGTTCATTCGCATTAAAAACACTGTTATGAAGATTAATGCCTGTCATGTAAAACAGTCAAGTACAAAGCTACAACTGAAAACTCTAGAGATTATATTCCAATACTTACATGGCATAAACATTCAGTTATGATGTCAGATGTATAAAAATATTAAATAATAAAAAATAAAGGACAAACATGGTTTAAAAATTACAATTTCACACATTAACTAATTAAAACATCATATTTAATACAAAAAATCTACCAGTTAAATAATTTATTACGAGTTTTACAGTATATCACTCGTTTGATTAGGAGCTTAATTTGTTTTCACAGAAAAACAAAGAAAACATTACCAATATTGTATTAATCAATATTGAAATAAATCTATAACTAAATTTACAAACTAAATTGATTATAGTACACAACAAAACTAGACAATTGGCACATTTTCTCAATAAACTCGAATAATATAGAATGTTGCACAGAGCAAGTTTAGATAAACAAGACTATGGCATAATAATTTTAATTCTTTCCTTTTAGGAATGTATTGTAAAACAACTCAAGGAAGCTAAAAATTGAATACTTACATGTCGATATCCCTGCCCCAGCCATTGTAATGATATTCTTGCACTTCCCTTCTTTGATAAGATTTGCGATACCATTTAATGAAACATCATCTAAAACCTATAAAATACGAGAAAGAATTGAGTTCACTTCCTGCTTATAACACAGTAACAAGCTGACATCCATTACAACAACTTGTAATTAATTAATACTTAACTTGTACACATTGATTTGTGTTTAAAGAAAATCTACTATGCAATGAATTTTCATCAAAAAAGTTACCTTGATGATGCAACGAAATGTTTTTACTTGGTTGATTCCAGACAAAAATCAGATATAAATATGAAGTCAAAACGTTAATTGCTTTCTTCTCCGAATAATGTTCAGAGTGAACGAGTAATTGCCCTATTATCCAATTACACCAAGGTTACGTACATAAGGGTTGGCTCAATTACACAGAGAAGTCTTCAACAATGTGAAACATTTGTTACAACAAATACAGCATCACCAACACAGACAAGGAAATAACAAGCAGAAAGCTACAACTCTGAGAATGTTGCTTTGCACAGAAAGCCACGGTAAAACTCTGGCATGGTAAATTAATTACTTAAATTATACTTTTAAACCATGAACCCCGGCATGTGCCGAACTTGATCAACATATGATACTATATAATTTATCTCCTTTTTGTCCTACATGAAGTCTGAGGTTAACCGTTATACTTGTTATGCCATATTTCTGTTATTTCAAGTAAGTTCCCTATATTGAATAAATGTTTATTTTATAGCTCGTTGTAAATATTTTGTAGGTATAATAAACTGAGGTGCAAACAAAGTGGGACACTCTATTTTCGTTTAATATCTTTTTTATTTTCTTAGTTATAAACCAACTTGAACACAATATTACTCTCAAGAAATAACCTAAAACACAAAAAATAAAATCAGTTACTTATAATGTATTATGTTTTAATTAAAAAAAAATATATAATGTTTACATACCCAACAAAAATCCACACAATTGAGTAATAGTGTTCTTTTCAAGGAGTTCTTTTAAAACACTTGGTGGGTTTTATGTTTTCCATTTCAGAAAGTTCAGTACCTCGTATTTTCCTCCCCGAGATCTGATGACAGCTTCCAGCCGCCTAGGCATGCTGTCAATCACGTTCTGTATGTTCTGTTGACCAATATTGTTCCATTCTGCCTGTACAGCCTGTCGAAGATGATCCAAAGTTACCAGCTCGCCACGTTGACTTCTAATTGCTCTCCCAATCTGGTCCCAGATATTTTCTATTGGATTTAGATCTGGGCTACGTGCTGGCTTTCTCCATCGCACTAATTTGCACATTCTGAAGGTAGTCTTGCACCACTCTAGCGGTATGGGGTCGAGCATTGTCATGCATGAAAACAAAATCTGGCCCAACAAATCCTGCATAAACTGTAACATGTTCTGCTAGAACCTCTTCGACATACCTCTGACCATTTAAAGTTCCTCTATCAAAAACAACTAAGTCCGTTCGGGCTTCCCTTGATATTCCGCCCCACACCATGATAGAGCCACCATTGAAACTGTCCCTGAGTGATATGTTACATTGCGCATATCGCTCACTTCGCCTTCTCCACACCCTTTGCCGACCATCAGGTGATCTGAGTGAGAATCTGGACTCGTCAGAGAATAATACTCGACTCCACTAGTCAATAGTCCAGTTTAAGTGGTTTCTTGCAAATCGCAAACGAGCTTGCCGATGACGTGCGGTCAGTCTTGGGCCAGTGGCAGGCCGATAAGCATTTAATTGTCTTTCCTGCAACCTTCTTCTTACAGTCCATCTGCTAATATTCACTTCCCGAACCTCCCGAAGTTCATTTGCCAGTACAACAGAAGTTGAAAACCGATTTCGTAGACTCAATGAAACAATCAATCAATCAAAACATCTTTATTTCATAAAAATGTACATATCGTACAAGAAATAGTGTCAACAGAGTAATTGGTTTTAATTTAAAACATTTTACAATGTTAATGAACAATAAAAACAAATGAGACAAAACAGAAAACAAGAACCTCTTTATACACAAAATTACACATTCTTAACTAGGTTTGTGCAGATTAGTTTAGGGGTTTTCCCCCTTCTTCGGGCCAGAACAACATTAGTTTCTAAATACAGGTTTTACAATCATACAAACATTGAGCCTACAAATAAAAATATTAAAAATTAAGTGTTTTCACACCTTCTTTTCAACTTTCATACCTAGTTCTATTAGAGCTTAGTCATTAACAATTTTTCTTTTGAATAAAACGAAAAGGGGAAAAGCACAATGTATTTCAATGGTTTTCTTAGAGTAAGTAGCTCTTCAGTTGAGTAAAATGCAGATTTTATTAAAAAATTTTTTAATGATTTAAGAAATTTGTTCGGATTTTTCTCTTTTTTAATATTTTGCGGGTAAACAGTCAAAAAATTTGTTTTCTTTTCGAAAAAGCACAATCTATGTTGTTCAACTTGTCGATGTGATCTAGTATTATATGTATGTACATTTTTCCTATTGTAGTTTTTATTATTTAAAAGTAATGAATTTTTATTGTCTCAAAAATTATATAAGCTATACACTGTAAAAATCTTCAATTCTGAAAATATATGTTTAACAGAGTCGGATTGTTTTCAAATGGAGCATAATCTTTAAGGCCCGTTTTTTTGTTGGATTAAGATTCTGTCCATATTTTCGTTTTGTTGTTGTGCCATATATACAAAATACCATAAGAAATGTGGGAGTGGATTAAGGCGTAGTAAATAGATTTTAAATGTTTCTATGTTACATGAGATAGTGCCATTCTTCTTAGAGCATAAAGGCCACTTGATGTTTTGCGCATAACAAGATTTACATGCCTCATCCCACGTTTAAGTTTTCATCTATAACTAATCCTAGAAATTTTAGTTTCTTGTACTTGGTCCAGTATCTTATTTTCGACAAATACTGTGGGCCGTAATTATATTCTTAGCTTGCTTTGTTGAGTGAGAAGGGAAATAAAATTAGATTTACTAGAATTCAAAAGGAGATTTTTTACTGTCCAAAAAGTCCTTTTACCCAACCGACAACAAGCCAATGTGAGAGGAAATTTCTATTTGCTCTTCACTTTCCCGCAGTTACAATTATGTTTGTGTGTCCATCTGCATCATAAAGGCAAACTTTATTATCATTGCCCCATACTACTCCAGGTAGACCTTTCAAATAGCATAGGAATAGTAATGGGCCCAATATAGACCCCTGGGGGACACCATAGTAACATTTAAAAGACGAGAAGCATATTTTTCCTTATATCTAACTTTTGCATTTTCTTTATAATGATTAATTTCAACAACAATAAACCGATCATCCCTAGCACTAGTTGCTCGGCTACGACCGGATCCGGGCCTTCTACCATAACTACCCAGTTAACCTGAATCGAATAACAGCTTTATTTATGCTTGAACGTGAAAATCCTGTTATCACAGCCACCTGACGCACGGCTATTGCCATTTTCAACTAATGCCACCACTCTAGCCACA
>NW_025787212.1:0-11421 GCF_021130785.1 Homalodisca vitripennis
AAAATTAAGTGTTCTCTGATCAAGTGTGATATTGATGAGGCATATCAGAAATTGTTCATTACTGTCGTTACCAACACAACTTTGGAGAAGTTCTATGACATAATTGGTAAATGGACTGGAAATGTAAAGTGTAAAGTAAATTGTAATGTGATGTGAATTACTGCAAAATCTCAAAACAGTAAATTTATGGGGTACCTATTGTTCTCGTTTAATAAGTCTTAAACAATGCTTCTCTGCACAAGACGTACGCAGAAGCCACGCCTAAGGCAGAGATCCCATACTGCAGCAAGGACTCGCAAATTAATTTCCGACAAAATCAATACAGAGCCTGATGAACTTATACATAATATATCTTTAATATACTGTATCTTTACTAACTTCTACTTAGTAACCATTGTAAGGACTGTATATACTACAACTGTAAAATATATATATATATATATATATATATATATATATAATATATATATATATATATATACAGGGTGATTCATGAAGTTCTCCCCCCACTTCTACAGCACATTGTACTAGTAAAAATAATTAAAAAATGTTATATAAACATAGGTCCGAAAACGCTTCGTTAGCGAGTTACAGCTAGCGAAAGATTTCGCCTGAATTCCTGGGTAAAGAGTAAAATAAAGCCATACTGAACTTTTCGAAAGGTTAATTAAGTAAGAAATATCGTGGATTCTTATGTATTTTTACCTGATAAAGCTAATAAAATAGGTTTCAAGAACTTTACCTGTAGTAGTTTTTGAGGGATTCAGGGTTAAATGCAAAATATTGGGGCACGAAACAATGTTTTTTAAGTTTGATGTACAATAACTTTGTTAAATTGGTAATAAAATACATAAAATCGACAAAAATTAATTGTAGAGAATTTAATTCTGAGAAAATTGATATAATCAAAGTCTAAAATAAAACAGAAATAAGTACCAAAAAATCGATTTTATTCAGTATAATACATTACTAGCTGTAAAGAAATACCATACGGTATTTAGTTAAAATAAAACCAAAACAAAATGTTTGTTCCTTAATGATGAGATAAATTGAGAAAACAAGATTAACTGTTAAATAAATTTGTTTGTAAATAAAAATATCATGTTTTATTACGTTGTATTTTTTTTTTTAATAAAAATTTACATCAAATGTTCGAAAATAAATGAAGCAAATATTTTCCCATTATTGTTTACTAATCATAGAAATGCAGTTTTTGTTTTATTTAATTTCTAAGTTGGTAACGCACGAATAACAGCTGATCAACAATGGTATTCTGTACTGTTACGTTAGAACTGTGTATTAGTGGTGTTTTGCAAGCTACAGCAGGAGATCGGGTTCTGTGAATCGTGGTATTAAATGCAATTTTTCTGTGAGTTATAATTCGATTGTTTATTAAGCGAAAAAATGCCTTACTTATTTACATCAGAGGAATACGATGATATGGTTTTTATTTTGGGTTACTGTAATGGTAATGCTAGAGCTGCTGTAGAAGAATATGAACTACGTTACTCTAATAGGAGGATTCCAGATACCAAAACAATTTCAGGAACTTTTCGTACTCTTCGGGAAACAGGATCACTACCAAGTACTAGAACCAATTATGAACGAGCTGTCCAACTTGATGATGATATTGTTATTAATGCTGTTCATCGCAGTCCAGGTGTAAGTACACGACGTATTTCTAGGCGGATAGGAGTTTCGCAGTCAACGGTGTGGTCACTTAATCGAAACAAATTTTATCCGTTTCATAAACAAAAGGTTTCAACATCTACAGCTAGGGGATGGTCCGCTTCGCTTGGAGTTTTGCAACTTTTTGAATATTAATAATCAACTCTACAAGCGTATTTTGTTTACGGATGAGGCACAATTCACTCGGGATGGTGTCAATAACTTGCACAATGAACACATCATGGGCAGAAGAAAATCCACATGAGGTAGTGGAACAGAACTTTCAACACCGATTTAGCGTCAATGTCTGGTGTGGCCTTTTGCACAATCGGCTGATTGGACCTTTCATATTACCTGGACGCCTAAATGCTGAGTTCTATTTTGCATTTCCTTCAAGAAGAGTTGCCGCAGCTGTTAGAGAATGTTCCTTTACATCTCAGACAAAATTTGTACTTCCAGCATGACGGAGCACCTCCCCACTTTTCACGTGCCGTTTCTGCTTATTAAATCATCAATTTCCTGGACACTGGATTGGTCGTGGAGAGCCTCACCCTTGGCCACCAAGATCACCAGATCTATCTCCATTGGATTATTGCATCTGGGGATGGATGAAAGACATTGTATACAAGACAAAAGTGAATTCTCGTGATGAATTAATTGCCCGTATTATGGATTCGGCTGTGCAGATACAGGGAAGTCCTGAAAAATTTTTTAAAAAAAAAAAAACAAAAAAAATTAAAAGTTTGATTTTTTCAAATTTTTTGAACAATTTTTTAAAAATTTTACTTGGGCCCCAACCCGTTAATTTTCTTTTAAAAAGTAATTTTATTGAATAAAAATTTTTTTTGGTATTAGTTTTTTATTTTGCTTTATTATATAAAAATTTTTTTTAAAAAATTCCCCTCCCTTAATTTTGTTTTTTTTTGTTTTTTACCCAATTAACAAAAATTTTTTGAAAATTAAAAAATTTTTTAATTTTTTATTTAATAATCCCTAAAAATTTCATCGTTTTTGCAATTTTTTTTTCTTTTTAAAGGAAAATACATAAAATACGTACATTATTTTTCCCCAAAATTTATCTTTTTTTAAAATCACCCAAAAGGGAATTTTTCCTATGAATGTAACAAGGTTTTCCCATGTTTTTAAAAATTTTTTTTTTTTTCAATTTTGTTAAAAGGGGGGGGGCTTTGAATACCCCTTTCATTTTTTTTTAATAAAAATTAAATTTTTAAAAAAAAAAAAAATAATTTTAATTTTTTAAAAATTTTTTTATTTTTGATAAATTAATTTTAAGAAAAAACTAAAAAAATAATAGTTATTTTTATTTCACAAATGTTTTTTTTCTTTCATTAAAAAATTTAAATTTTAAAATTTAATTTTTTGGGGTTTTTTCTTTTTAAAAAATTTAGCTATTTAAAAAAATCAATTTATAAAAATAAAATTAAGTAAAAACAAAAAAAACAAGTTCTCTTTTCAAACGAATTTAATTTTTTAAAGGGGTAATTTTCCCCAAATGGTTTGAATAATATTTAAAAATATAAAGGGAATATTACCCTGTTAAAAACTAAATTTTCAAAACTTTTCGGGAAAACCCCTTTTTTTAAATTTTTGAAAAGGGTTTTTTTTTTTTTTTGTAAGAAAATTTTCCTTTTTTTAAATCCCCATAGGGGGGGTTTAAAAAAAAGTGAAAATAATTATCTGAAAACTATAAGAACAATTTTTCCGGTCAAAGGGTTAATTTTTTGGGAACGGGGAACAACTTTTCCCTACACCACTCTGTCAACCCTTTAAAATTTTAAAAATTAAGAGTTTTACCCCTTTTTTATTTTTTTTAAATTAACAAAAATTTTCCCAATTATTTAGATAACTTCAAACAAAAAAAAATTTATTCCAAAGACAGTTTTTTTTTTTTCCATTTGACCATTTACTGGGTGAAAAAAAAATTTTAATTTTTAATTTTATAAAAACTGGGGCCCAAAATTTGTGACATAAGGTTCTCAATTTTTTTGTTTAACCATCCAAAAGGGAAACCTTTGGGAAAAAAAAAATTTAAATTCAAAATTCCCAAAAACATTTTTCAAACCAATAACAATTTTTTAAATGGTTAAAAACTAAAAAATTTTTGCAAAATACATAATTCCACGGTTTTTTTTAAAAACTCTTAAAATAATTATATCCATAAACAAATTCGGTTTTTTTGAAAATAAATGTTTTTTGGGGACATAAATAAAAAATGTCTGGTATTTTAAAATAAAAAAAACAAAAAAAAAAATTAATTAAAAAAAATGTTTAAAAAAAAAAATTTGAATTTAAAAAAAGATTAATTAACAATTGTAAAAATATCCAAAAATTTTAGGTTTTTCAAGGAAATTATAAAAAAAAATTTTAAGATATTATCAACCTTTTTAAACCCGCATTTTAACAGGTTTTTCCTTTTAAAAAACTTCCCTTTTTATATGATTTTTTTTGAATTTTTTTTTCAGAAAAATTTTTTTTTTGTTAAATAAACTATAAATTTTAAATTTAAAACTTTAAAAATTTAAAAAGTTTAAAAAACACATCAATTCAATTTTTATAAATTTAATTTTTTAAATTTTAAATTATCATTAAAAACTTTAAACGGTTTCTTCTTAAACACTATTACAATTCAATATTACTAACCAGCAACGATTTTTTACATGAAATAAAAATTTTAAAAAAAGTTAAATTTAATTTAAATTTTAATTTAAACAAATTTCATTTTTAAACATGAGTATTAATAGGTAATTTTTATGTTTCAACTTTTTTTACAGTTTTATTCAGTTCCTTTTCAATATTTTCCTTTTAATTTTTTTAAAACATTATATTTCGTTAAAACATCTTTGTCAGGAAATTTATTTACAATTTTAGACTTAAAATATTATTTGGTTTAAAAAATTTTTTCTTTTTGAGCTTAAATTTTTGGTGAGGATATTTTGTGTTCATTCAGGATTTAATAGCATAATTTTAATGTAGGACATTTTTTTAAATTTTAATAATTATAATAAAATTATTTTATAATGGAATAAAAATGTAATATGGGGTTTTGTATTTTTAGTATTAAGAATTCTTATTCATGAAAGTTTATTATTATTTTTATATGCAGAAAATTAAATTAATTTGGGTTCTAAAAAAAATTAATTAGATTAATAAAATAAAAATTAAAGAAGTTGGTTTCAAAATTTTCTTTGGCTTTAAAATTTGGTTACCTAAAAATTTTTAATGTTTTTTACCGTAAAAATTAAAACCCTTTTGGAAAAACGGAGATTTATATTTGGTAAACACAGTTAACTAACAAGGATAATTTTCCAGGGATTTATTATTCAAAAATAATTTGATTAACTAAACCAAAATTTTCAAGTTTTATTAAAATGTTAAAAAATTTAAACTTTTAAAGTAACCTAAAACTTAAAAATTTTTTATTCTTAACTTTAAAATGTTTATTTTAAAAAATAGGAAAAATAAGATTTTTAAGGATAGTAATTTATATTATCCAGAAAGGTTTTTTATTTAAATTTAATTTTAAAATTATATTAATAAAAAAACATCAGCTTTTTTTTAAATATTTTAATATTATAATATTTCTTCATAAATTAATTAAAAATTTTATAAACATTTTAAAAACTTGAAACATTTATATGTTGGTAAAAACTTTCTTAAACCTCCGTTAACCCGTTGTAGATATAAAGGTGTTTACTCCTTTAAGAAAAAGAAATCGGGAAATACTTTTAAAGAAACATCGTTTTTGTCAAATCCAAAAATTATCCCCTTATAACTGTTTGTCTACTTTCTTATTTTTCAATCATTTTTTAAAAATATGTCCGGAATATTTCTTTTTAAAAAAAGATGTTAAATCTTTTTTTAATAATCTTTTAATAAAACCCTGTAATTTTAATAAATTAATTCTTTAATTTTTTTATAAAAAGGGAAAAAATTTTTTCTAATGTAATTTATAATCTTCCCAAAAATTATGTAAAAATTTATTTATTTTTCAAATTAAAATTTTAATTTTTTAATTTCCCAAACATTAATTTTCATAATTTTGATATTTAAAAAAATTAATTTTATTTTTATATTTTAAATTTTTTTGAAAACTTTCTAGGTTTTTCTAAATCCCAAAAGTGAAATTTCCCAGAAATATCGTTTTCTTTTTTAAAGGACACTTGTACTAGGTTTTTTTTTATTATTGAAAATTGAATAATTAAAATGAAGTTTTTTAAAAGTTAAATTTGAAGATATTTCTGAAAAAATTTTCTTAAATTAAATTTAAAAAACGTAGTTAAAAATTTTCTATATTAATAAGTTGAAAAATTACATTTTTTGTAAGAATCCCAAAAAATTAATGATTTACATTTTTCCTAAAAATCATTAAAAAAAACAAATTTGGAAAATTAACTTTTTTTAGAATTGGGTTTAAGGGAAAAAAAATTAAAATAAAGTGGTTTAAATTTAAAAATTTTTAAATAGATTTAGGATTTTAAAAAAAATTTCAATCTATTTAGGGTAAAAATTCAATAATCCAAAAAATTTCCCTAGAACAAACGATAAACTAAATCTTTGATCAACAAAAAATATAAATTTAAAAAAAATTTATCATTAAAATTTAAAATTATTTATACACGGTTTTTTTAAGGGAATTTCTTAAAAATTTTGATAATTCATGTCAATTTAAAATTTTTCTTATGAAAAATTTAAAATTTTTAAATTTAAGAAATGTTAAAAATATTACAATTATTTTTGAAGTGATACGAAGAATTTTTGAAGGTTAAACAAATATTTTAAATTTCTTTACTAAAAAATTATTTTAAAATTTTTTAGTTAACGATTTAATTTTCCCAAATTTTAAAAAATTAAAATCGGATACCCAAAATCATAAAAGAGTTCTGGTTTAACAAATTTAAATTTTTAAACAATTATTTGAGCTTTTTAAAAACGATTGTAATTGAACGCAGGTAATTTTGGGTTTCACAAAGGGTCGGTTTAAAAAGGTTTGGTAATTAAAAATAAAATATTACGTTTTTTATTCTAATGATGTGTATTTAAACGAAGAATGCGACAGAGAAACCTAGAAAATTTGTAAAGGAATAATTCGGGCTTTGAGTAAAGTCTTTTAAAAATTATTAGAGAACCGCAATTAAGTAAATATAAGTTTAAATTTTTCTTTTTACGCCCAAATTTTTCCTTAAAAATTTCCAAGTTTATTAATTGGAAAAGAAATGGTTTATTGTGATATTAAACAAAAACAAATTAAGTGTGATTTAAAAATTTAATTAAAAAAATAGTTTTATTACTAACACAACAAAAAAATCTTTAAAATATTTAAATTTATAAAATTTAATTTAACAGATTACATTTGAAATGCAAAAACAAATTTAAACAATTTTCCCTTTCAGTAAAAAATAAATTTTTAATATCAAAAAATTTTTTTAGTCCACTAAAAAAATATTTGAAAGGGATTTAGAAAATTTTTTTAAAACAATCAAATTGATACACAGATTTATAAAGTATTTTGTTTTAATCTTTATTTTATATAATGTAAAAATCGATGTATAAACTCTATTTATAAAAAAGAAAAAAATTTCCAAAATTTCTTACAAATGTTTAAAGTCAATAAATTCAAAATAAAATAAAAATTAATTTGAAAAAATTTAATTACCAAAAAGTTCTTTCAAAATTTAGTTTTTTAATTTTGAAATGTTTGGGTTTTTTTAATAAAAGAAAAATTTAAATTATTGTCATTAAAGGTAAATTTGGTTATTTTATTACCCTTTAATTGATTTTTTCCTCAAAATATTCGTTTTGAAATATGTAAAATTCAAAATTTTTTTTTACAAAAAAATTTTTAAAATTTTTAATGTTGATTTGATTAAAAAAATAAATATTAAAAAAATTCATAATTAGATTGGGATAATTTTTAAATTAAAAAGAAAGTCATCAAGTTATTATTTAATTACTTAAATTTTATAATATTAAAAGTTGTAACCTCAAAATGTTTCAAAATACAATATTTTTACCAGTGACGATATTATATAATGTTAAAAAGAATGCAAATTTAAACAATTTTTAAATTTATTGGGAAAACCCTATTTCTTTACGAAATTTTTCGATATAGGAAACTTGATTCTGCCTGTAAAAATTTAAGTTTTTTATTACTTTGACAGATGGGGTATATCAAAAAATTTTATCCTTTTTGAGCAGTTAAACAATTTAACGATTAAAACTTATTAAATTGATACATTTCAAAATGGTTTTAATTTTTTTAAAATTTAATTTAGAAAATTTTTAAAATGTCCATTTCCCGTTAGTATTATCTACTGCTATGCCGCTGGGGAAATATTTAAAATAACAAATAGAAAAAGGATTGTGAAAAAAATTTTTATATTAAAAAAGGGATTGGAGGAAATTTTAAATTTAGATTGAAACTAACCAAAATTTTAAATTTCGATAAGAAAGCCCGAAACATTAATTTTAAAAATGAAAAGTCTTTACTTATTCATGAAACACTTTTGTTTGGTTGATAATTTATCAATATGTATTATAATATATTAAAAATATTAAATAAAATTTGGCCTTTTAACTAAGTACAAGATTATTGGTAATTTTTGAGTTGATCTGGTTTTCCACAAATTTAAAAAGAAAACAAACCATTTACCTTTTATAATTTTTTAACAAATTTAAAAATAAAATAAAATAATAGTTTTCTTCTAAAAAATTTTAAATTATCTAACAAGGTATGATTTTTTAAAAACAGGAAAATTTTTACGATAGAATTTATGAAAAAAAATTTGATTTTAATTAATTAGGAACCTAAAACTTAAAATGATTTTTAAAAAAAAATTTTTACAAGCCTGATAAAATCAAAATTTTTAAAATTTGAAAATGTTAATAAATTTTTTAAAACAGGTAAGAATTGCGTAAACAAAAGGAAAAAAAAATAAGGGAAAATTTAAAAACTTTAAAATTTTTTAATTCTTTACATATACTGTATAGATTAATTAAAAAAAATTAATTTTAAAACCCATTACAATTTTTCAAAATTTATTTTAAAATTGTTAAAGGGATATTTATTTCAAAAAATTAAAAAACAAGGGAAACTTTTAATATACAGCAGTTATTTCTTAAATTGAAAATCCTTTTAAATATTGAAAAATGTTTATTTGATTCAATGTTAAACATAAAATAAATTTTATATTAAAATTAGAATAATAGGGAAATCAAAATTAAATTAAATCGAAGTTTTAAAGAAGTTTGGTTTAAAAATTGAAAATTTACCTTGAAAATATTTATAAAAAATTAGTCAAAGGGTTGAGTTGTTTAAAAAAAAAAAAATCCAAACTGAAAATGTTGTTCGAAGGGGGTTAAAAAAGGGTTTGAAAAATGAATAATAAAAAACTTAATAATTGAAAAAAATTAATAAAAAAGTGGTGAACCCAAAATTTTTAAAAAAAAATTTTAAAAATAAACGATACATACCGCTATTTGCATTAAAAAAAAGAAATTTTCATATTCTACCAAATTAAATAAACCCTGGAACCTTTTATATAAAAAAGTGTTAATTCAATTCCCAAAAAAAAAAGGAAACAAAAATATAGACTAAAATTGGGTTAAATCAAAAGGATTTTAATTCAAAAATTAAAAATTGTAAATTATAAAAACCTTATAAAAACAATAAAAAGAATTAAATAAAAAATAAAATTTAAGCAAAAAAATTTATCATTAAAGTTTTTGGGAAAAAATTTAAAAGGATTTAGATGGGAGAATTTGTTTTAAATTTTTAAACTATTTATCCATAAATTTTTGAAATTTTTAATGTTATTGATACTTTCTAAAATATCTTGGAAAGTTTTAAAAATAGGAAGGGTGTTTTTGTTTGGGATTGTTAAAAATGCCCTAAGAAAATTTTCAAAAATCTAACCACTTCCCTTGGTTATTTAGGTTTAAAAATAAAGAATTAAGAGTGAGAATAAATACAAATTAAGATTTTATTAGAGGAAAAATTTTTAAGAATTAATAAAAAGGGAAATTCAATAATTTTAATTAAATTTTAATGGTTATTCACAAATCGCTAAAAATTTTTTCGATCATTCCACAAACAAAAGGGAAAAAAGCGGTAATAAGGGTGCCTAATTTGGGTTATTTGAGACTTTTCGTTTTCCAGAATTTAAGGGAAAACTAATTTAAACATGTTCTTAGTATTGTTAGTTAAAAAATACATTTTTGAACAAATATAACCAATTGAAAGAATCTTTATTTTTTAAATTAAACAAGATCCTGTAAATTAGTGTAAAAAATTTAAAAACATAAAATAATTTTATTAATTACGATTCTTTAAAGTAAACATAATTTTTATATAAAGAAGCTCGAAATGTTTTAAAGTTGTAAAAATTTAAGTTTTCCCCCGGTTTTAGTAAAGAATTAAATGGATTTAATATTATTTTAAAGTTGTCGTAGTAAATGAGAGAGAATATACGATAAAAATAAAAATTAAACTTAGAAGAGAAAATTCTTTTAAAAAGGGAATTATTTTAAATTTGATTATTAAATAAATTTAAAAGCTTTGTAAAAAAATTTTTTATTATTAAAGGGAAACCCAAAAAAAGGCTATTCGAATGTGCCCAATATTCAAAGGTGCACTTAAACCTTTCAAAAAATTTTTTCCCCAAAAAAAAGGGAAACGTAAATTTTTTATTTTTTTAAAAGGGGGGCCAAACCCTTTGGGGGTAAAAATTTTTTAACTTTTAATTTTTAACTTTCTAAAAAAACCCCTTTGGGGGTTTTATCAAATTTTTTTTTTTTTTGGTTTTTTTTAAAAATTATTTTTAAATTTTTTTTTTTTGAAAAATGATTAAAATGTTTTTTTTTTTAGCTTTTATTTAGAAATCCCAAATTTTTTATATTGTAAAATTTTTTAATATTTGTTTAAAAAAAATTTTTTAATTAACCCTAAGTTGTTTACTTTTTTCCAAAATTTTTAGATTAATTTTCCTTAAATGGATTTATTTAAAATCACATTTTGCTTTGGGGAAAAATTTAAAAGCAATACAATTTTAGTTTCTTTATAATTAAAAATTTTTTTAAATTTTTTAAAGTTTAAAAATTGTTTTGAGTCGTATTGGGACGGGGTTTTTGAATTAAAAAATTAAAGCCCCCCCTTACCGGGGTAAAAACTTTTCCACATTACCCAAAAATTTTTTCTTAAAACCCGATTTTGGGTTTTTTTTCCCCCCTTTTTTTTTAACCAAAAAAGTTTTTAAATCGTCATCCGTTTTCCTTTTTGGGGGTTTGGGAAATTTTAAAATCAACTTTAATTGGAAATTTTTTTTAAAATTTTTTTTTAAAAAAAGTTCATTAAAAAAACAATATTTAAAAAAAAAACGTTTTAAAAAAACTTTTTTCCTTATTTGAAATGTAATAAATTTTGGGGGGAAAAATTTTTTAAATAATAAAACAAAAACACCAAAAATTTTTCCAATTTTTTTTAAAAATTTATCCTGCAATAAAAGGTTTTTTTGTTTTAAAATTAAAAAAAATTTTAAAGATTTTATTTTATAAAATTTTATTCCTTGGGGGGACAAAAATATTTTTTTTCAAAAAAAATTTACATTTTTTCCCATTTTTTAAATTTTAATTTTTTTAAATTTTTTTAACCATAATTATTTTTTTTAGGAAAATAATTTTTAAATTTAAATTTTTAAAAATTTTTAAAAAAAACATTTTTTTAGTTTTTAAAAGAAA
>NW_025787213.1:0-13743 GCF_021130785.1 Homalodisca vitripennis
AAAAAAGTTAGAAATTCATAACAAAATTTTAGAACATAGTACTTTAGTAGACGTCTTAATAGATCAGTTATTCGGATGGACAATCCTGAAGATAATTTACTCAACATGTGTATCTAAACAATTTTATATCAGCATATCCCTTACAACTTACTTACTAAACAAAATCTTCATCATCAATATTAAACAGTAATATATGTTGCGGTTTTTTTTATTTAATAGTGAAACCACATAAAATAAACCACTATAAAGCACCACATCACTTATGGCAATTCATAAAATAACAACTTACATTGGTGTAAACAATCCATTTTGTTCAAACTCCTTTATATGCTTGAAAAAAAAACAATTCTCGCATCATTATCTAGTAATAAAACTCCCTCATCAACTTACTTTAACTTTAACTAAATATAATAAATCACTTTATTACGCTTTTACATTGTATTTACAATGTATACAATATTGCCTGGAATGCAAGGGGAAATAGACAAATAAGATGATTATTGATTGAATTCCATAAAAAATATTTCTTTTGAATACTAGTCACAAAATAAAATCATTGTTTTTTTTAAATAACAATATATATTTACGTATACACGTAATCAGCATCCCCCATCCAGATCATCTTGTAATTATTTAATCTTCGATATGTCTTCTTTAATTTTTTTTCCTAATTTTTTTTGCTTGCAATAATTTTAAAAACATTGCTCTTTTGTGGTGGGCTTTAAAAAGCATTTAAAATCAAGTGGCTTTGTTTGATTGATGTTATGTGTTTTTGTTAATTTAGCAACAAGTTTTTTAACTTGGCATCCACAATAATTTGAATGGGATTTAAACTACACAGTGATAAGGTGGTAGTCTCAGAAACTTCAGAATTTATATGGGTCTTGGCAATCTCGTCAATATTGTTCAGCTAAATACAAATGGTTAAATTTTTTTGTACCTCTGGCAAGCTGGATTCTTTCTTCAAGCTGTCCCGGTGGAAAAAAATCTACATTTTTACCTGTTAACCCAAAGTGTCAATACTCGGTGTCGGTGTTATTGTCATCTTTGTTGGCAAGTCAAAGACAGTGCAAATATTGAATTTGTTTAGACAGATCTCCTAGTTTCCTAGTTCCTGGATGTCCTGTTGTTGTTATGTTGAGTGCAAGGGACATTAAAAGTAGCCAATGACAAAAAAAAATTATTTTTCCTGAATAGTAAGGAAGATGTAATATACAAATTAATTTTAATTCATGAATCATCACAGGTGTCTGTAGAGGCCTAACAGAAAAAATATCAGTATATTGCATGTCAAATAAAATGGATGTAAATTTTCAAATCTTTTTCAAAACTACTGGTAGTGTGCATTCAAAGTCAAATTTATTCCTGTTTTTGACAAACAATGTGAACAACTCACCCTTTTAAAAATTGCATTGATCAAAGGTAACAAAGTACCAAATGTAATAGTTTTCATGCGAAACTAGGTGACTATTATGCTCATTGAAGTAATGCTCGGTGATAACCATCACCTGAAGCAAATTTCACATCACCATCAAATTCCAAATATTCAATTTTTATTCGTAGCAGCCTTGTGAGTGGTTTTGGTGCAAAATCTTAAACCAATAACTACTAATATTTTGGGCCTGAAGTTAAAAATCCACCAAATGCATATTTAAAAGGGATACATTTACATCAATGTGATAACATCAATGATCTATTTTTTTTCCATTAAGATGGTCTTCTCTGCATAGTTTTACCAAACGTAATCACTCACAGATCAGATGATCTCTTACGGGCCCCCCCAAAAAAAAAGTTGCTTTTTACCAAACATATGAACATTATTATTGTAACAGCCTGTATTAAAGGAGATAACTAAATTTGGCTGCTGGTGTTGTATATTACAGATGGCAATAATACAAATTGGGAATGAATTAGAATACTGTAAACAATTTACTTGATGAACGTGCTAAAGGTACATTGTATAGACCTGTAGTGCTGAGTGATAATTGTTAGGGTATTCACACAAGCCTGAGGGCTAACATTATATTATCACTTAAAGGGTAAATTGGCATTCACCTTTTGTTAATGATAACTTGGTTATTAGTTCTGGTTCTGTTTGAAAATCTAATAACTGTAATATTATTCACAGTCCCATTAGTACAGAAAGTCTATTGCTTGTGATAATTCATACATTCATTATTTAAGTGAATATAGAAACAAAAAACCACAACCAACATTAAATATAAATATAATGTTATTAATATTATAATTTAAATTGATAGTAGAATTAGTATTGCATTGTATTTTTTGTCATTGTAATTAATTAATTATATATTATTTTGATGGTACCTGTATCTACTGCATTTAATAAAAATGTTGATATTGTTTGTCCCTAAAATCACAACTGATTAATATATTAACGCTCAAATTAATGAGTGGACAAGTTGCACAGAGTTTTGAAAATACTTATTTTTCTAAAAATTTCCTATTAATAAAAGACTGTAATGGAAAATAAAGATAAATTTTTGAGTTAGTAAATGAAATGAAGGTATACAGTCAACAGAATTCAAACAGTTTTTTTAAAAATTTTCCCATAATCAAGTTTAACTACTGTTCCAGCATCAGTATCCTCCTAGCTAACAGTACACAATGCCAAAAACTAAAACGTACTCTAGCTTACTGTATATGTTTGGTATTGAACTACTATACCACAACTTTTAGCTACAGTAAAATGTTTGTTAAACTATGAATACTATCTCTCTAGTTACAGTAATACTATAGTTGAACTATAAAACATCTCTTGCTCACAGTACACGTTATTAAAACTATGAAACATCTTTAGCTGCAGTATACAATTGATTAACACTAACAGAATGAACGTGTTAAGTAGATGATCCTCCGAGGGGTGATATTTTTCCAACTACCTACATGTTCCTAAGCGAGTAGGGAGGAATGGTTCTCCCTTATGTTTTAAGCTTTGCATATAAAACTTCTACACTATGACAACCTCCATCCACTGTCCATCATCACTTGCACTAAAATAGACCAATAAAGTTATTCTTTTATCCCATTGTTTTTTGACATAAGTGGTTATTGATTTATCACTTCCATCTGGGTTGCCCACACGTAAGTGGCAACTTCAATTTTTACTATATTCAGTGTAGGTTTCCTTGTGTTGTAGGTACGGCACTACTGTATAAACCAACCAGAGGCTGAGCGTAATAAGCTAACAAGTTTACTCAATACAACATGTTTAATAGTATTGTTCAATGTTCTTATAACTACTATATCACTAACTTGTTGCTATAGCGTACAGCCAGAACATTTCCAGCTCATTGTATTTTAGCATTGAGTGATATCTTCTATTTCTATTTAAAAACCAAACCAAATATATTATTGCCAATAGTAAGACACCTGATAAAATGAACATGTGTGAAAGATTTCAGATATTTTTATAAAATTTGAAAAGCAAATTAAAATCATAATCCATTTTTGTTAAAACATTGAATGAGAATATAATCCAGATACTGTTGGTTCTTGATCTTGAGATTTGGAACTGAGAGTTGGACAGTTGGTTTGTAATGAACTCAGGAAATCTTGTCTGTGTTGAAAGTCAAAGATAAACTACAAAGGCTTTAAAGATAATTTAAACTGATCTAATTTGATTTTGGGAAAAATATACATTGAGAGTTTATTTAGCTATTTATATCATAATAAAAATTATTTTCATGTAAAACAAAATGAATACAAATTAATCTACATCTTTACACCACAAAATGTAAAAAAATGTGCATTTTTCAAATATACAAACTGAATAAGCCACTCTAGGTCCACCCTACATTTTCTACTTGTAATGCATAATATTTTCACTCTCAGTAACTCCTCACTGTCTAACTTTGACTTTGCATTAACATAAACATATGTGCATAAGCAAGAAGTCCAGTTTAGACTATATGTGACCAATATTACCCTAACCACCCCATTTAATGTTATAAGACCAACAGTCTTCCACTAACAAAAGTCACTCAGCTGACTTGCAGGACAGTTTCCAAGCTTAGATTTTTTGTATGTTGGTAACTTCTAAAGGAAATGCAAATAATAATCTTGTATTATTCCAGACTCAAAAATAAAACATGTTTCGTGATTTGCTGAATAATTCACAAATGGAAATTAAACTCTTAAGCTGAAAGCTTTTGGATCATCATTCAATTGTTTATAAACCAATACATACATTGCAGTAAAACCGGTATCAACATTTGTTCAATTGATTGATGTATGCAAATAAGGCGTATTTTACTCTAAATCCACAAATCTACCTTTGTTCATTCCAATTTTCCCTAATTTGTTGTATAAGTTTTTGTAGGTTTGCTAACAAATACTACTGAATCTGTTTATTAATTTTCAATTATTTTTTGTTTCATAAACTTTTGTATATTTCACAAAAATTTGACATGAGTTTAATCTGTATGTAAACTGTGACAAAGAATGACTATTCTTTTCTAGTTGAAATTTGTTATTATAAATTACAACATAGCTTAATTAAGAGTATCGATTAAGTTAGTAAACTTTTTAAAACCGTTAGTTGTCTGGTAGTATCCCTTACTTTTTCCTAAAATGTTATAACTAATCCATTTTAATTTTGAATACCCTGATAAAACAATCGGTGTTATTGTTGACAAAAACAATCTAAAATAATGATCTCGTAATTCTACATTGTGTATGAGCATTTTTAACACTTAATGGATTTAAGAAGGGTAATTAATTTAGCTACTTCTACCTTGTACCTTGTTTAAATAATAATAATATCCTTTTATTGTGTATAACAACTGTTACAGAATTTCCTTGCAAGTGCCTAGTATGTAAATGTGTCAAATACAAAGTTTAAATACAGATATTGAATATTTAAATAAATAATGTCAAACTTAAAAATAGTAAATCACTCACACATTCATATTTTTACATTTTTCTCATTCACACACTCTCAGACACAAAAGTCTTATTATATACCGTACCAAAATAGGAGAAGTGTTCCAAGATATTTTATTAAAGATCAAGGTTTAATGTTTAATAGCAGTGGTTCATCATAAACTCTTCAACTGAGTAGATTGTCTTAGATAACAAAAGAGTTTTTTCCAGTTTTTCATTTATTTATAGTTTTTTCTTCAGGAGGCCTATTGATTATTTTAACACCAACTTAGGAAGGCAAATGGTTGAAAGTGGTTGTTCCGCATTGTTAGATATGCAAAAACCAAAAAAAGTTCTTAAAAGTTTTTAAGGATGAGAAGGTAAGCTCTTCCCAGAATGTGGTATTGTAAATTTTACTTCAACTGTAATTTTTTTAAACTTATGTTAATTTTTTATATTAGTCTTGAATACCTAATAATTCACATATTTTTCTTGTTGGAAAAATACAATTGCAGGTAAAACACAATATCTAACCTTAAACCTAAAATGTGTAAGAAAAATTAACTTTACAGCAGAGTTGGGCCAGTAAACAGTAGTTTTATGTACAAGGGTAAAAAAATGTTAATGCTTCTGTTTCAATTCAAAATTTGTTATAATAACAGTTCTTTATCATAAAACTACATACCGCACCTAAATAAGAGTTTCAAAACATTAAACGCATTATATCACAGGAGCCGGTTGACGATAAAAGCATTAAATCTGAGAGGCAAAGCAATTTATAAAGCAGTGAAAACACTGTCAAACAACGTTGTATTGATGTATTACAGCAGGGAGACATTAGTTTCAGGTGCTATAACTGTACGGCCTAGTGCTGATAAAGCATGCTTCTCACCCCCATCGTAACTCAACTCTAATTATTAATGTTTCTGCGTTATACAATATAGCGACCCAACTGCAACGTTAAACAATTTCACTGTGACTATTGTCGTTTTTATGCATAGAAACTTCATAATGTAGCTCGGTAAAATAAAATAATTGCACAGAACCCATTCACTTCTCACAAAACAAAATTGATTGATTCTCTCTTACATTTGAAATGTTTGCAATGTTCTTGACTTTATATATATATATATATATATATATTTATCTCTACTACCTACCACTGGTATTTCAAAAAAGACCATATTTACAGAAAAGATTTAATGGGTCTAGTTTTTAGTAACCATAAAAAAAAATATGAATTTAAATTTCAAAATTTAGAACACTTAATTGTACAAGCCTTTAAAGGTTTTTTGTTATCTTGTACGAGCTCAAATAATGACCCATTTAATCTGTTGGCAGTTTTATTGAATCAAATAAGCTTTCATATTGATGAAACAATTAAATTTCAGCATTAATTTGTAGATAACAGACTTTGTAGATAATTTGTAGACACAGAGATTGTAGATAATAATTTAAAATAAAAGCTGAAAACCAACAATATACCACATTTAATGAGATTTTTAAATATACATTCACTAATGAGAAAATACAACAAAAATACAACAAAATAATGTGAAAAGATGTTTGTGTGATGTGACATATATTCTGTTACTTTATGTGTTATTTAAGGAATAAATATATTGTCATTATAGAATAATGTAATACTCTTAATAATACAAACAAAAATACCCGTATTGTTATATAGGTACTCTATGGTCTTTGATTCCATGTGCTGGGGAATATTTACAACTGCATTTTAGTGGATGTACATCTGAACTATCTTTTTGTCTAGCTGACTTTTAGAACTCCCTCTCCTCATACGATAGGGGAAGATAGTGTCAACATCAGGTAATGTTATTTATATTTTATTTTCATTCTCTACTGTTCTTTCTGTAATACTATTAGTATTAATTGTATACCCTTTACTAGTGAACAAATTAAACATTTTCTTTAACTATTTAGCTAAAATTAGAGTTTTAGTTTGTCAATACTCATTGAAAATTTATGTTTTGGACTAAAGCTAAAATTTATAACTTGTACCAGTACTTTAAGGTTTATAATTTAATTACATTTTTTTATTCACCACAGCATTGACAAGTTACAAGCTTTCAAATTTATAAATTTTGGTAAGCAATGCACAATGTAGGCCCAAATAAACGACACTTTTTTGCAACAATGAACTTCCTACGCCACAATAAATCTTAACATTCCTATCTGTCCTGGTATTGTGTATACTAAACCATGTGTTAAAATAAATTCAAGATTCAAGATTCAAGGTTTTTATTGTCGTTAGGCAATCCATAGAAATGCAATTGACAAAGTCATAGCTAATTATCTACAATGATCATAGCATATAAACCTTAAAAAATACATATTAGGCACATATTTATCATGTAGGTCAATTGAATAAATATGACAGCCAATAAATAAACTAAACTAAGTACATAAATTATTTACTAAAGTTAATGTAGGGTTTAAAAGTTGAATCTACACACAGTTAAAAATACCATAAATAAATGAATAAATAATTTAAAATCTTAGGCTACTAATATCACAGTTCAAAAAATCATTCACTGAATAAAAAACATTTTGTTTAAACCACCTTTCTGTTATTTTTTTAAAACTTTGCAGGGGTACAGTCCATGCCTTTTCAGGTAATTTGTTAAAAAATTTAAGTTTCATTTTAATGTGACTCCTATTGGTTTTCTCTAATTTTATTTGATGCAATTCTAAAAAATAATTTGATCTAGTTGGATATCTATGTACTTCCTGCCGTACTTTAAACAACTCAAGACTCTCTTTAACACCAATTAAACAGCAATATATATATATATTATAAATATATATATATATATATATATATATATATAAATTATAAAGGGTCATTTACTTCTCCGTTCTGTTCAAAATTTTCTCATCACACGTTCGCACCGCCCTACGGTATCACAACATTTTTTTATTTATCCTAAGGGCTTTTTTTTTCTTGCCATACAAAAACTTTTTCGGACAATTACAAAGAGTTACCCCATAGGTGTTTATCGCCATTAACGCAAGATGAGAATTGAAAAAATGCATAAGTAGGCCATAATTAGCATATTTCTTGAATACCACAGTTTTTTTTAACCTTCTCAAAAGATAAGGTTTTACCCTTTGCCAGTTTTTTTACACAGGTTTCTTCAATGTGATTAATCCCGCCCAAGGCTTAACCTACTATCCTAGATTACATTCCCAAAAGCTTTACAGGCTTTAATGTCCCTTTATATAATTGTGTTTTTTGATTTCAAGGAGAAAATTTATGTGTTTTTCAGTTTTGCGTGTTTGTTTACCATTAAGTTATATTAGCCTCAATAACCCAATCGTAATGCCCTTTTAACTGCCTGGTTTTCTAAGCTTAACAAGTTCATCAAGACCTTTTTGAATCAAAATTTTAAAGAGAGTGGTAATTCGTTTCAGCGTACAATATTGGTTGTACACACAACGTAGTATTAAAAATAGCCTAAGTCCATTGAAATGGGCAATAACGAAGGAGTAAAGGTACCCTACACACTGAACCTTGCGGGACACCACACTTTTATTTCTCTAAAATTTAGATTTGTTATTATGGCCCTTGTACAACCATCTGCTCTCTATAAACTAAGGATAGAATGATTTGAAAAGATTTCTAGTTCATTATTCTTAATACACCATATACAAAACAATTTTTTTCACTATTAATTTAATCTCATGAGAAATGCAAAGTCAAAGGTCTTTGACAAATCTATCAGTGTTGCAGACGTCAGAAACTTTCCTTTTCAAAATTTAAAAAGAATTTTTTCCACTACTCTTTCTACAGGCTTTTAACAGTACTAACAGTCCAGCAGATGGAAATCCAATTAATTGTTGTGATCGCAAGAACAAATTATTTTTGTAACAAAGAAAAGATTTAGTTTGCAATTTTTTATACACCCTTCTAGAAATTTCTACTAAATCATTGGTATCAAGGTAAAATTGGGGGGATAAACTTGGATGGATTAAGTTTCTTATCTCCTTTTTTTTATAAATGGGTGTAACTTTTACTGTATCTTAAAAGCTTTTGGATATTTACACTTGTTTCCCAGAATCAATAATTAAAAATAAAGGGTGAGAGGTCCTTAAAATTTATGTCTATGCATGTTCCTTTACCACTTTGTTAGATTAATCCGTAATAAGGTCCCTCAGCTCCCTTGATGAGCTCAGGTTTGATAACCAATTTTAAAATGTCACATATCTACAATTTCTTTCTATTCCTTTCACACTAAAGATCTCTATTGCCCTATTTAGAATTTACAAAGACATAAATTATTTGTAAGTTCTATATGCAATTGTTTTCCAATACACCAGTGTTGTTCTTTTAAAAACCAACTACCTAATGTCTAGGATTACTTACTACATTAACAAAAATAGTCATTAAATGTATCACAATTGAATGCCTGCTGCACCTGAATCATATTTAATGGTTATTGGCCATGGGTTAGTTTCCTGCTTTTTATTACATTCCAGGGCTGGCGTTTAAACATTTATTATGTGGCATTTTGTATATTAGTTTTCAATTTGACTTTTATTTTTTCTTGCTTAAATTTTGGAACCTGTACTCTTTTTAAAAGCTCCTAAATTATTCCTTCTTTATGGTAATTTTCATTAAGTGTACCCTTGCTACTTTTGAACCTATCATAAAGAAGGCCAGACCACAAACTCTCTAAATTTCTTCTTAACTCTGATGTAAACCATTTTATTGGTGTGGGATTTTCAAAGCGTTAGTGTTTAATCTGCTTCAACTTTACAAAACTCATTGAGAGAGTTTTGTCACATTAGCAAAATAAAGTAATCACAGGCATTGATCAACCTCTGAAAAAATTTCCAATATGTGGACCATCCTACAGCGTTTAAATTTTCCCTAAAGAATTTTAAGTGGCATTATATGAAAGGTTTCCTAACATATTTTACTTTCCTTATTACCATTTAATTTTGGGGTTTAAAACAACCAAACTTTGCCAAAATCTCCCCTGCGTGATCCGATAAGTGAGGTTCTACAACTATAACACGTCCAACCATTAGTTCTCTAGATACATTTTTGGCAATATTGGGTCTTATACATGCTTTACCTCTAGTTGCTTTCTTGATTCAGACAAGTACAGGTTACAGAGATCTTAAAACATATTAAAAATGTAATTTTGTTTCATATGATTCCTTTACAATATTTATGTATAAAATCTGCTGTTAAAACAATTTTTATTTAATTTTTATTATTTTTTGTACAAGAAAAAAAAAAGTTAAAAGTGTGTCCAAAGAATTAAGAAAAAACAAAATGTCTATATTAGAATCTGGTGGTCTATGTAAGGCCTGTAACTATGGCAAAGGTTTTCCCTAGACAGAATTCACTGCTGTCCGCGTCAAAGGTCTCTTTCGATACAAAAACTATTCCACATCCAATAGTCTTTGAAATCAACCACAAAAAATTCTACTTGACAAATATAACCCTCCTCCTCACTAAGTGACATTTTCCTACAACAATTATTATCCTATCTTTAAAACCATATGGAAACATACATGGTTTTTAAAACACATGTTATAAAGCCAGTGCTCACTTCTTAGTGTTACAATATGAACAATTCAAAACTACTTAAAAATAAAATCTAACAAAATCTAACTTATTTCTAATGGATCGAATGTTTTTAAATGAAAAATATTTAAGGATAAATTCATTTCTTGCTCGCATTTCCATTACTCATTCAGTGTTGTGGCATGCTTCCAATATGAAAAAAGCAATATAATCCAAACCGAGCTCTAGGGCCACACTGCTCTCTAGCAGGTCCCTTGACGTACTGTTAAAGTGTTACCAAATGAAGTAGGCTTTTTGTTTATTAGCAAGAATAAAATCTAAACCATTGGAAACAGTTTCTTCAAAATCAGCCTCATCCATTTCTTTTTTATTGGAAATACCTTTTTTATTAACTACAAGTCCCAATTGCCTTTTATTATATTGCAAATTAATTCTATTATTTTTATTTTATATGCAAAAATAAAAATGAGAAAGAAATTTTTGTAATAGCAAATCAGTAATAAACCCTCCCTAAAAACCAAACTGAGAAATAGAGAACAATATTATTCCTATTAAAATGTAAGTAACTAACTAATGACTTGTATTTAAAACACTCTTTACTAAAAGTACGGAAAAAACTGACAATTTATTATTATACAGGTCTATAGTGTTCAATTGAACTAGTAAGGCCTTTTTCTTTAATTTAGTGACTACATTTAGTGACTTTTATTAAATTTTGTTAAAGTACAACAATCACTTAATCTTTTATCAAAGCATATTACTTTCCAATACCTTTTTCCACTCATGCTCTTGTAGCTATAATTCTGTGACAATGGAGCCATATATGATATGGTAAATGATAGTTTATTGGTTATTATTTTCCACCCTTCCTTAAAGGATGATGATGTGTATTAAAACGGGGTGTGTATTTCCTCTTTGCAATGTTTAAAAAGTTTTGGAGGAAGAGTTCCATCCATGGGGGTTGAATAGCTTCCCGGTCCCTGGCATTATTTCAAGGTTAATTATTTATATTCCGGAGAGCTATTTTATTTTTTTACCTGAATTTAAATATATAGTTTTATGTGGTTTCCTTACTTAAATGCTTCATTTTCCTAAGGTCATAGACCTTCTTTGCTAGAGCTGGTAATCACCATTGTTAGCACCACTCCTCACTTGGGATCGCTCGTTTGCCAATCGCCTGAAGGTAAATATTTGAAACCTGCCATAGCTTCCTGATTGGTTGTGTATTTTTTTTAAAACGAAACCCTCTTTTTTGGCCCAGACGCTTAATCAAGAAGCATGTAAGAATTCAGTGCCCAGTTTATTAAGTAAGTACGTATAAGTATTTGATTAATATTGTCTATGATATCTTCAACCAAATCAAAGCATTATAGGACAGTTTACTATGATTCATCCTTCAGACTTGTGTTAGATTGTTATGGTTTGTCAGAAAACAAACTACAAACATCTCTATCAACAAACAAAAATATCTCAACAAGTAGCTCCTGGATAAGTCAATTATGTAGGTGCTTTTCAATGTTCAAGACAAAATCGCAAAACATTGGCTGTTGCTAACTTAAAGATTTTTTTGCCATCTTTGACAAATTAAAGACAAACATACACGTTTCATCAGGAAGAACTGTCATTTGTTTTTGCAATTTGAGTGGACTGGCTGAGATTCTAAACTGTTTAAGACTCTCATTTTCATGATTTCAAAATGCATGACTGTGAGTTTAATGACTTAACCCTTTGAACCCCCCAGACCAAAATATTGATGGTGGAAAAAACGTACCCAAAATCATTTGGACCTAAGAAACTACCGAGAATCCCCGGAGCAGAAACAGCTGTTTTGCAACTGGGTTTGTAAAAATTAATACTTTTGCTATTTTTATGCTATTGTCTTGTATTACTCACCAAAGGTCCAGAGGAAGATTGTATACACAGAAAAAAGATTAGTCTGAAGTATAAAAAAATGTTTAACAGCAATAAAATAATTGTTAAAATATATTTATAAATTTTTAGGCAGAAAAAAATTGATTTTAAGATTTTTTAAGTAAAAAATAAGAAATATTTTTATCATGGGCACCCACATTTTTTATTTCTAAATTGAAGTTTTTGTGAATGTACAAAAAAAATTATATAGGATATCTCCTAAAAAATAAACTTTTTTTTGTATTTTTTTTTAATAGAAGTTTGTGACTTGTAAAAACCTCTAAGCGTACAACACAAAAATCACTGATATTACCTAAAAAAATAAATTAGTAACAAAAATAAATAAAAAAATTAGTATTTTTTAATAAAATACATATAAATATGTATCTAATTACTCATAAAATAAGTATTTTACGACTTCAAATAAATATGTATTAAACATCATATACCTTTGGCGACGAAATATTAAACGTCCCCCGGAGGATTCTCCCGCAACTTCATTGGGCGATGATAACATCTCGCCGCGGGGATCTTCGCATATCATCTCGGCGACGATATTTCGTCCGCCTGGGGTTTCAAAGGGTTACGCTTTTAAACAATATTCTGTTTCATTTCAATAGTTATTTTTTAATGTTTATAGATGTTATGAATAGGGGTTTAATATAAATTAAAAGTGATTTCTTCATAAATTGAAATGTACCACTGAGAACATTTTTACAGACAATTACCCAAAAACAGATCAAAACAAAATTTTTAAAACAAGCTTGCCATGCATTTAATTTAAAATTATGTTCTTGGAATTCCAAAAAAAAACCATACTGTAAAAATTTAACTTTTCTTTAAACATTTTTTTTTGTAAACACAATTATGAATGGATGGTTTCAAATTAACGTGAATCCTCTCCACTCCTTTCCCACCTTTACCTTTAAAGAATCTTTACCTGCTTAGTCCCCTTTGTGAGAAGCAAAATCTCTGAAATCCCTCACGAAAGATGTCCTTTAAATTACACACACCCTGTAGTAATTTTACCCTACGTTAGTAAAAAAAAATTTGTAATTAGTTCGGCTGGCTCTTAAACCCTAAAGTAGTGGTCCATGTTACCAGAGAAAACGTCAGTCCATCTTATGTCTTTCGGAAATGTATGCGGAGGGTCAACAGTCACTTGAGCAAGGGTTTATTAAAAAAAATCGTAAAAAATACTTAAAATCAAGAAAACCATATATTGGTTATATATCGTTTTTCTTCTCAGGAGTTGTACTATTTGAAATAGGAATTTAATGTTTTGATATTCTTTGGTTTATATAAATTTTACCTGAAAATAATGAGAAATTGCAAAAAGTTTTATATGAAAAAAATTTCAAATTTGGACCTCTGTAAGGAATTTAAAT
>NW_025787214.1:0-14235 GCF_021130785.1 Homalodisca vitripennis
TGATAGCGAGGATGAATTGACGTATCCTGAATCCTGAGTATATATAATTATCCCTGATGTTTGAAAGACTGTATTCACATAGCTTACGCCCGCGGTGATGTATTGGGACGTACATGATGTCCGTAAGTATGTATTACCACAAGTTTTGCTTGTGAGGGTGTCTTGCACGATTTCCACGAACATATCCGTAACGTTCAAAGATTTTTCTGCCACACCTTTTATTCGCTTTAACTTCTTCGATGACATGAATCATTGTAAACGTGTCCAGATTTCAAAAATATCTGGCTTTAATCTATTATATACCTGTTATATAGGTATTATAAGAACTATCGATTTCCAAACATCGATGTTTGATATCGAACTGTAGCTAATACAACAGTCGAGTTCGAGTGTCAGCGTGGTCAGTGTACTATAACCTCGCGGAAGCGGAAAACTGTCATGTAATGCGAGTAGTTATCACATAAGTGAAAATACACAACTGCATTCGCCACTCCACACAATCTCTGGCACGGCTAAGCGAGTAGGCGGTTGTGTCATGGACCGGAAGGACACTTAAGGATACCTGGACATTACATTTTCTCAGCTAACTGTCGTATGTTCTGTCCCAAGGTACATCCTTAGTTGCTTTGATATTTATAATACTTGTAGCTTGAATATAGCGTTCAAACCTGTAATCTAGCACTATTAATAAATACCTGAGATTTTACGGACACCTTGGGATTTTCCGATAGATTTCAAAATAATTTAACTTCTTTAAATGTTGTGTCAACAGATTAGATTGTTCTTCTTTCAGAAGGAATGGTTCTTATTCATGTATCTTCAGTGCTCTTCTATTCTGACAAGTGGCATCAGTTCATAAAGAACTGCATTTGTGACCTGCCAAGGGAATAGGGACCTTAACTTCCAAAAATTCAAAATTGAGTTATTGGTATATTCTTATTCTAGACTAATTAAACCAAGACGCGCACTTGGTGAACAGGAATTATTAAAAGGATTAATCTGTAAAAAATGCCAAAAGTTATATAGGCGTATAAAAGAAAAAGAACAAACGAAATTTTAAAAAGTTTTTATATATTCTTAAAAATTCTTAGTTTTAAAGACATCGTTGCACCAAAGATTTTCCTATAATTTAGTCAAGCAACATTATATATTTAATAATATAACTAACTTGGAATTAGTTGCCATAGTTTACATATCAAAAATTTTGTCAGGACTGTTAAAGCAGTAATAATTACATTAAGGGAGATGATTGAGTGAGAATATTAGATATAATTAATCTACATAGGTTAGGCCATAAGACGCGATCCCTGTAAATGGAGATTGGGGGTTTGAAAAAAAAAAAAAACCAACATTTTAAAGATTAAAGGTGGTATTGAACTACCTAATTAAAAAAATACACATGGATTTATTATAAACATTTCTTAATTATATACTACATTAGTAAAAATAACAAGAGTTATTAATAGAGTCTGCAGCATACAAAGGGTTAGTCAAATGCTTAATGGAAGAAGATTAATATATTTGTTTTAATCTTTTTATAGTCTCAACTCTTTTGAGTCGTTTTTTTTTTTGGGAGGTTGAAGGGTACTTGGACACCTCAGTGCAGCAACATCTTATCTTTATCGGAAGTCCTCTGGAGCGACCTGGATCAGGTTCATTTTACGCCCAGATACCTCCATCTGTCGCAAGGTTCTGGTCCTAGGATAAAGGACATAGTAAGTCCTTCCATTCGACGTCAGCAAACTCCCTAATCTTTTAGGTAACAAATTATTACTTCTATCCTTTGGTATGTTAGATCCTTCCGGATTTAGCGATTTCGTTTTCCTTTAGGAAAATCGGTATGCAATGTCCACCGAAGAAGTAATTACGCAGCCGTTCTTGTTCGGGGTCCCGCTAATTCCAGTTTTTAACTACTTACTTTGCCGCCCTTTATGGTCTACAGATAAAATGGAAGTGGCTGAACTTTGTTAATATTTTTTTTAGTTTTATATCGCTTTCTCCCATTTTTAGTATTCGGAAATATGATATTGAGACCAATCGAATAAATGAACATAAAACTTCGCGCTTGCTCAGATGTCCCAGCTATTAATGTGATTTGTTAAGGAGGCCTATGTTAAGTGGATTTCCTTTCTCAAACGATGTCTGCAACTTGGTCCCAATGAGCTGGCTTTTGTCCCTTTCTATGAATTTTCTTTGTTAAATAAACCAAAAAAAGCACCAATCGCAGCACGCCAAATTATTGGTATGCTCTCGACATAGAGCGAAGAAAGGAAAGTGGTGCATTATCTGAGATGGCATTATATTAAAAAAAAAAAACCCTATCAGTACTATCTGTCTCCAAGGTTAAATACCCCGATTAAGAATGTTTATTCTTGCTTTCTGGCTGACGCCCCGCAATTATCTGCGTGTAATGTTAGAATGTTTTTCTTTTTCTTCCCCCGAAACCTAACACTAATGATCTTTCTAAATAAATAATGGAGAAAACTGACAATCGCATTAATTGCACCCTTTGAGAAATTTGAATAGCTTCGCTTTCTTATCGGGGGATTAAAAAAAGTTATGTTGAGAGGACTTTGACGGTAGTCGTTTTCATGATTTCCAAAATCCCTACTTTTTGTAGTGAAGTAAGAAAAAAAAACATATGAAATATAAAAAATAGATGTGGAGTCCCTCTTGAACTGTTGGAGAATCAAATGGAATGTCGCACCTGTTGTGCAAAGTCAAAGCTATAAAGTAATTTTCCATCATAGAAATATGAGTTTTGCTAAACCATATTTCGTCAAACTCAACAAAAGGTCAATGATTAAAAGTTGTCAACCCCGTGTGGCTTTTTTAATACAAAGTGTTTACTATGACTAAACCTGTTTTCTTTCAATGTTTACAACAACATTCAGGATGAATCCTGTTGGGCATTTTTTATAAAAATAAACTCTGCTAAGTATTGTCAGCTTATTCAGTAAACATCCTCGAAGTTTTGGTGAAGGTCCGTGCATGCTTTTTTTGTTTTTGGCAAAATTAATTCGCATAAATCTGGACCGAGGCTTGTCATAAGTACACACATCATGACAGAAAAAAAAAAATGGTTCCAAATAGATCGGAAAACGCCTTAGACGACCCAACGAAACCTTTTTAGACGCCTCAAACCACTTGCTTGTTTGTGTATTTATCTAGAACAGGAACATTTTTGAATCAGAGAGGAGGGAAGTTGAAGTGTTTTTAAAACAATAGTTTTTCATGATTAGCTGAAACGCCGCCCCGGCATAAAAAAGAGGCGCGACTCTTCAGCATAATATTCTAATGAAAAGAACAACATTTTCAGTGTCTATCTTTAGTATGTGTGTTTTTTGGTATGTTCGCTAAAAGTTTTTGTAGTCTACAGGGGTTTTCCATAATCCATATGAACCATATTAAAAATGTTTCAATTAAACGTTTGAATATCGTTTTATTTTTATTGCATTTGCGGCTAGGAACAACCTCTCACAGAACAGTTTGGCCAGACAATGTGTATATCATTCGCAGCCTTTGTCTCACTTTCTACCTTAGATCCGCTCCCAGTTTTTACTTCATTGCTCTGCCTACGCATGGCACGTCGGATCTGTCCTAATACTACTAAATCAAGTTGATTCGTACCATCATTATAATAATGGCAAGACTACTGCTATCCTAAAGCTCTTCAATAACTCATCCACACACGTAAATCGATCCGCTGCATTTCCGCCGACCAAAGCATCCCTCTACTTTTATACTTCTTATTTTCTGCGATCAAACACGGTGACAAATCCTCTTGAAAGAACAGTTTCTGAAAAAAAAATAGTTATACTTTTCAGGCAAAATATTCATTACATCATTATTTTAAAAAAGTATTTTTACAAAATAGTAACAAAACTTAAAAAAATGGGTTTAATGATTTTTATTTTGTTTGCTCTTACAATTTATACTAAGTAGGCCTAACGTCTCTGGAGCAGACCTGCAATGCAACCTATGACTTCGCCACTACATCATGGTAGTTTGTAGACACTTTAATTCAAACCGATCATAAACTTTATTTATTTAGGCTATTTCGATTGTTTACTTTTAATTAGTTGTATCAATCAATGTTATTGGCATAAAGGTATTGTCTGTTACAACACAGATTTGCAGTCATTAAAATTTATTACCCTCCATTATAAGGGCACTCTCGAATGCAGCTGAAATCGTAATGCTTATAATTTTGATACAACGCTTTTACGTGTAACGATTAAATTTGATTATATACACTCACCCAAATTTCTTGATCTGCATCGTTTACCACGTCATCTCCACTCATTTCTGGCTCGCCATCAAGTACGTCAACCGAAAGTTTCTTCAATAGAAATGTTATCGCTCATCATGAGGTTTTCTTCGGCATTTTCAATATCCTGTGCAATACAATATTATTAATACTAATATATAACAAAATTGCTAATAAGCGTAATTAGTTTTTATAAGTAAGTTAAGTCTGGAAAAAAATGTAATCTAGTTTTTTTTTTGTTGAATATTTTAGTATTGAAGAAAATACAACACATTTACACACAAAAATTTATTATGAAATTCGTTATTCTAGCAATAATTAAAATTTATTTTTTATTGTATATATTATATTATTTTTATTGTTATTTATTATTGTCGAAAGTGTAAAAGAGCAGGGTACGTAGATTAGATGTAACTTGTTAAATGAATATTCAGACATTAAAGAAAATATGTATATTACACAATTCATACTCTTGAATGAAAAATAAATTTAACAGTATAAAAATTATAAATAAAATAAGAAAGGCCCTTACCGCTAAGGGGTTGGGGGGGGGGGGGGGGGGGGGGGGGGGAGGGGTGGTATATCACCAAATTATTAAAATATTCGACATCTTACACTTGGAAACGACATTAAGTTCTGTAGCGTCTTTCCTGAAGCTACTCATGATCCCTCAAGCTCAGAATCTGATGAAGAATTTTTCTAACTGGGTGTTGGCAAAAATAATTCTTCCACGATACTTCCCTTAAGTCATTCGTGGTTTAATTTTCACCGAGTATAAATAACTGTCGTTGATAATTTTAGCAATATTCTTCCTCTCATAGCAGGACGGTGCGCTTGGAACAACAACAGTGACTCAACTAAACAAACAAATTCCTGGAGAGCTAGTCCCTGATCCATGGTGGCGACAAGGTGATAAGGAGAAGGGAGGGAGGAGGGGAAGAGATACAAAGATAACATCGGCGCTGTTCGGAGCAAAACAACAGCTGATTTTGGCCCTGTAAGTCATAAAACATCTGATTTTGCTGAGTATCATTGTTGTAAGTAAGACACAAGAAACAAAAGGGACCTTAACTTCCAGGCCATGTTAAATAACATTGGGGGAAGGTGTAATGTCCCTTGTTCTGCAGCTTGCAAGGGTTTGGAAATTAATTATTTGTAACTCATGTTTCTAGGTTGAATATCAAAGTGTGTTAGTTGACATGAATATTGTATTAGAAACATACAGTAGAGTAAGAAACTATCAAAAACAGAACATGTGATTTTTTTGAGCCTAAACCACTAAAACTGCTTCGTACTGTAAAGATATTTGTCCCTGGAAGAATAAGGTCCCCTTTTCCTTTGGCGGGTCTACATTTTGAATGGAATGTTGCACACATTTTTTAAGATAGCTTTTGTCGTCAGCAACATTCGAGTATTATCGTCCTAAACTCATGTTAGTACCCAAGAAGGCGTAATGCAATAAGGGAACAATTAGTGTTAAAACACTAATTCCGCAATTCAGTTTAAAAACACGTATCCCTACAGGAACTTCATTGGGCGTTATTAATTTTTTGTTTTCTCATGACTTGATCACACATATCTGATGTGTTGGTGGGCTCACTTCGCTAATTCCTCGGTTGCCCCAGGGGCCGGCCCCCACTGGTGATGTGTTGTAACTACCCAACATGACTGCTACAGCGACCGCTGTTGTTGAGTGTTAAAGTGAAACATTGTTGATAGTTTTAATAATATCCGTTACTAGATCACTTCATTGTAGGGTCTGGTACTGTTTCTGGATGCTGATAACAGTCCAAACCGCTGCCGTCCTGTCTCTTCCCTAATTGTCATACAGAGCCCTTGCGTTCTACTAGTGTAGCATCACTCCACTCACGTCTCGTCCTCTCTTTTAATTAAATCAGAAATTAACAATGTTTTGTGAAGTCACCGGTTCAGCGACCCCAGATAAGGCAAAAATGAAGTAAGCAATATGCGAAGTGTAAGGTGGGTTCCAGTACTCTATGAAATGTAGGCTTGTTATACTGTTTGAAACCGATTTATTTTCGTAACACTATAATAATTATTTAGGCTATCTCCAAAACAACTGGATGGTATACAATAGAGCCGCAATTTCTTATAGGACACCTAAATTTTAGCGTATGGAATCCAAAGCCTATGAGATATTGTTTATGTAATAATAGACAGTTGAAATTCAGATTCCTTTGCCAAATTCTGGCACGGTTAGAGTGTGGCAGGAATACAACTATATTTGCCTCTACAACTGTCGCGGACCATCTCCAGGTAGACTGAATCACCACGGTACCAGATCTCTGTAAATTGAAAAGCACAATGGTAATGATTAAGATCTTTGTTATATCAAATTTTTTATCGGTGCTTTGTGAAGGTGTAAAAATATTGGTTAAAGTAAATGCAGATGTCTTATTTTCCCAGCCGAAGTATGGGGCTAAGAGAGCCCTCTCCAACACTTTGTACATCTTTAATACATTTAAATAATAACACCTTAATACATTGGTACATGGTTCCTGGTAGTTTAATCCTTGACGTTATCCGCCTCAAAAGGTACAATATTGGATCAACATAACAAACTGTCGTGTACAGTGTTGGGATTTTGTTATATCAGTTAACATTATTATAACAACGTGATTTCAAAATACGGGCGCCGTTAGATAAGGTGAAGAAACTGAATCCCCACCTTAGATAAACATTATTTGTACTTTGGTACTGGGTTTATTACGTGTGGAATCGCGGGTGCGTTACTGATTTTGTGAACATTGAACGTATTATCTAGAACGCCAATGCTGACTGACAGTAAGTGTATTAACAAACAACCAGCCGGAGAATGGCGGAGAATATTATTGCCTCGACCGAGCGGCATGCTATGTATTAGCTTACGTCGTACCACTGCGGCATCTCTATAACGGCTTCCTTTTACTTGACTCACCGGTCCTGACCTGTACAGTAAACGATTTCTTTGTTCTAGTTCGGTATTAGAGTTGGCGGCTATACGTGTTGTTATCTAGAGCCGTGCAGTAAATCAAAATAGTGTGTTTAGTAGCTAACTCGAGTTTTTAATCGATTTCTATCGGTGTTATATCGAGCCCGTGGAATCATTTGCGATAGCTAGTGATAATACAATCAACCCTCGCAGTGCAATCACTCTCGGCGGACGATATTGAACGTCAACCTGTTTGATGCTGTGTGGACTAAACTAACATTCTTTATAAATAAAGTGGAAAATTTTACCCACAACGGTGGACAGAGTTGACTACTTAAGTTGTAATCTGAAATTGTTATTTATGGATTTAATTGATAACTATCGTGAGAAATTCCTAAATGTTTCGTTGCATTAGGATAAACATTTCTTAATTTTTTAAAGATAAAAAATTGATTTATATGCACAATTTGTAAGGCGTTTTTTAAACATGTACTAAGGGTGAAATGGCGTCTCAACAACCCTTAACTGGGGAAAACGCATCGATGTCTCAGCTAATAATAAATTGTAAATCTAAAATTCCCTTAGGGAGTTGTTGTTATATGTGTTGTATGTGGTCAGTACAAACTTTGAAATCGTGTATTTTATTTGATTGGATATGGAACCCGCTGATTTATGGAAATCGTTTTCTTCAAGCAAGACTTACGAATTAAGAGACCTCGAACGTAACATATTCATCGCAAAGTCCCTCTCAAGGTGAGATGACAAGGCTGTAGGCAATACTAAACGTTGACATTACGCAGGCCGATGGTGCGGCGCGAGGGTCGCTCTGATACCCGCGAGGTCGGACCTGTTATCATTGGGCCGGCCGCGGCGGCGTTTCCTCGTGATTTCACCAGACACGCGAGGTGAGCACGGGCTACGTACACATTCCCGCTGCCCAACTCAGTGTGAAACACATGCGGGGCAAAATGGAATGTAAGTAAATCTAGCAAACATCTGAAATTGTACAGTGCAGGAAAGTCTCGTCGTCCGGGAAAATCCGCAAAAGGGGCGTGGCTAAAGTCCATTCCACCGAATGTTGAGAGTGATGAGCTTAGACCGAGTCGCTGTTGTGACGTTGAGTCAGGTCGGTTCACAAAGTGTTGTACAGCAGCCCCTATTCAACTGTCGGAGCCTTTACATTGTTAGTAAGCGTTTCATTACTGCTATGAACTACGGGTTGTTTCTTTGTTTGAAGTTTGGTTTTGAACGATGGAGGGATTGTGAAGGAAATAGTATTTTTCCGGACCATTGCCATCATGCGTTCAGTGGAAAAAAAAATCAGTAAACACTACGTTTCGAAGATTTGTACCTGATTCTCTCTTCAGGTAAATAACTAACCTTAACCCATAATTACAAACTGGAATGGAAGAAGAGATCAGGTGCAGATCTCGAAACGTTGGTTTTATTGTTTTCTTTCATGGGTTGTTCTTAACACCTTTTAAAACGATAACTTTTCCATCATACAAGGGGACACCTCCCTCCTTGGTTAGAGAAAAGGGTAAGGCGAAAATGACCAACTGTAGACTCAGGCCGCCAAAATTCCGGGAATTGGTAGAGTCCATGTAGTTTTCCTTATGCGTTTTCCCGCCCAATTGGTCACAACCCCAAAGTCTCGTCGTGCTGTGGTCAGGGTATCACTCCCAACACTCGATGAATGAAATTAAAACTTCCCTATTTCGTTATAAACCGAGTTTAAAAGTTTTAAATGAATCCAGTAATTGTGTTTTAACTTCGGTGCGAAACGGTATGTTCCTACCTTGTACAGCTTTCACCTCAAACTGGGATAGAAAACGTACATTGTTATGTGACGGGGCAGGATAGGACTATACAGCCGCGCGGTAGGTAGGTATGCTGAAGACCCAGTCCAAGATAAAGCGAACAAGTGGTCTGTGCCGGCAGAGTGGAATGTAGCGTTAACGCAATACGATAATCCAGCCTCTAGTCCGTGTGTTAGAACCCTTTGTGCCGCTGTAATCAGGCCTCCTCTCTCCCCTCCCCTCTCGCCAGCGGTGAAAGCGTTTTCCAGCATTGTTTGTGCTGCCCGGACCCCCCCCTCCCTCACTGCCCCTTCACCATCCTGTCGCCTGCGGTCCGCTTACACGCGCCTGGTATGGAAGGACCTTTCCCTTTCCATCTCTTAACATTCCAGGACTCCCCGCGCTGGCGTTTGTTATCTACCGGGGCTTTGTTATGTGTCTGCCGCGGTAATATTTGACGTTTGAATGATGGCTGAACTGGTGGCGCGCCAGCTCGAGTTTACTTTACTTCCATTTAGATTGTAGACTTAGTGAGACGAACTCAATTTGTCTTTGGGTTCTACCAAGACCAATTAATTAACTGTTTTACGAACTGCAAACTCAGAATTTTTTTCTTGTAAAACTTTTAAGAAGTGCAGCAGATTTTTACGTCGATTATAGTGATTGGTTTTTTTTAATTTGGGTTCAATGAAAATTTTAAGGGACTCTTCACTCATTATAATGTATCGTTTCATAACAACTGTTTTCAAACAAAGGATTTAAATATTGTCGTTTCAAAGGATTGTGACATTTCAATGTTGTTTCACTACAAAAACCTTAGGACACGCGCCCTGATTGCCTTTTTACGTTAACAGGTTTTTTTTCAATTCCTGTTTCGATGTAAGCTACTAGCTTGTTCTTGAAGGCTCACTCCATAATGTTGTAAACATTGCGGTTGTTCCCGTACAGGAACCATTAACGATGGTCAACCGATTTAATTAATTGATCGTGATTCTTCATTGGTCCGTATACGCGCGCGTAGCAGTGTGTAAATGAAAGAGGAAATCGATTGATCGATCCTGCCACCGGTGTGTACATACTGTACTAGTAGGGTGGGCATTTCTTCGACATTTAGTTTACTCTTTAATCTTTACTCCCCAGGTTGGAGCGTGGCACCGACCTTACCCGATGGGATTGAAGGCGGTTACTATATCAGGTCAAGTGAATGAAAATTAATTTTACAATCGTACTCAATCACTATAACACACGCGTACGATGGAGATTGAATGGCCA
Organism: Homalodisca vitripennis; assembly: GCF_021130785.1. Taxonomy (NCBI): domain Eukaryota; kingdom Metazoa; phylum Arthropoda; class Insecta; order Hemiptera; family Cicadellidae; genus Homalodisca; species Homalodisca vitripennis. The sequence goes on from NW_025787214.1 coordinate 10,274, forward strand.
TCCTCACAGGACTGTAAAGTGATTCGTGATTATCCAATGGGTGATAATCCGGCCAGGAGAAAGTGTCGGTTGTATCAAAGGGGCTGACTCGTTTTTCTCTCATCAGCTGAAGCTGTGTTATCTCGTTGGGATTACGTTAACCATAATTATGACCAATTATCTTTGTATAAATATAGTTATATAGCTAATAACTACTCCATGTCGACTTCCACTAAAAAGACCATAGCTGACCAATTCCATTTCATTGGAAAAATTCATAAAATTCATCCATCAATTTCGTCAATAGCTAAAGATCTTGCTTTGCAAATTCTGCAATTCGCAAATTCGCTTTCTCTCATTCTTCCAGGCTGAATTGATATATATTTGATAAAAAACAAGTTACATTTTTTGCAGACTCAGGAATAGTTTAAATGAATCGTAACAAAGAGAACCGTTTCCTAGGCAAGTAGGATTTAATAGACCTTCGATTGGTGACGCAAGTGAGTGAGTGAGAGTGGTCCTACAAGAATTGTATTATTGTATTTAGGAAACCCAACCACTGGTGATACTGATTATTGCTGTAATGTTAGGAATCCAATTGTTCAAATTCAAATGTATTTACTTCTGTAGATCTCCCGTTGTCTGTACAAGTGGTAATGGACAGTGAATGTCAAATAATAACACAGGAAGAATCTAAACATACTGAAAGACCAACTTCGAAATAGCTGGACTTCATAACCAGCTGCTCTAGTTAGATATATACGTTTTAAAGTTATTTATTGTTTTGAATTTTTGTCAGTGTCAAAACAGTAGAGCTTACGTGATAAATCAATACTGGTAATTACCATTTAACACAAGTTAAAACATGAAAAACAAAACGTGAGGTTCATGTATTTACCATTGTATATTTTACAAATGTCAGCTAGAAAGTAAATCTAAAACATATTTAGATGGACAACAACCAGAGCCAATCAATCAGAATTTTGTAGTGCCAATGCCAGGGTATTGATTAGGGAAGGGACTAGCCGGCGTATAGCAATAAGGAACAATTACTCTAGTAAAGCATCTGTATTTATAATCTTTTCTAGACTAGTCCTTTGGGAAAATTGTTGATTCTATCAAATAATTCGATGATTCTAATTACAATATTTCTGAAGTACCATTGAAAATAGTTAAAAGTTGGATTTTTAAAATCCGTTGGGATCAAATTGTGTTGTCATTTTGTCATACAATTTTTATAAATGTTCTCAAGGTCAATTAGAATAAAATGATAAAACTCCATTATATCTGCATCAATTAATGTTTACAGTTAGTGGATGGCTGTCTGATAACTGATCTAGTGAGATTAGTCATCATTTTATTATTTCCCAAGTCTTTGGTTCATTGTGCTTTAAGCCTATTCCAAAACTTTTGCAATAAAACAAATTTGCCCTGGATTTGTCCAGCCAGTAAGAGAAAATGGGAATATTATATCTTTTCAGTTCTGTTTTACCATTGCCTCAACTGGAATGTTCAGGTGTCAATTGCCTCAAGAGCTGGGTTTTGAGTGTTTGACTGCTGAGCGACTGTTTTTATGTTGTTGTGTGTTGTTTTGGTGTGCTAATGACTGATGGATTTGAGTTGGAGATTGGGTAGGTTCAAATCCCGTCTGTGACCACAGTACCATGAAATTGTACTGAACGACATTCTGTTTGATAAGATCCTTGCACAAACCAGTGGCCCATGAGGATACGCAGAATAAGGCTTAAAAGGGGATCTGTTTCTCCTTTTTTTTTTCAAGCAAAATAAAGAAACCAAATGTCTTGGTCATCAGTATGGGTAGGAAGGTAGCTCCATGGATCATAATACATATAGGCTATTCATAAAATGTTTATAGTCGGCCAGAACTATGGATTTCACTGTCACGGTTTCCCCTTGAAACACAACAGAAGGACTTGGAGATTGCTCTGAAGGTCTCTAAGAGATTTTTAGTGTTTATTTTAGGTCATCTGTCCTTTAAGTACGAAATGAGTTCAAGGTCTTAAGATATGGTAGTAGAATTGAGTTTCTGGAGTAAGTAAAATATATGAATAGAATAAAAATCCTGGAAAAAACATCTTGGGTTTTCACTGCCAAAAGTCAATCGAATTATAACTTACCTCATTTGTTTCAGTAATTCCTATTTCAAATTCATTTAAAGATCCTCCCAAGATTATTAATATTAACTCAGATTGTATACAATGATTACTGTTCAATCACTCAATCAAAAGGTATTTTGTGGTGTATCTGAAGAAGATTGTCTTCTATCGAAAGGCCTTACAAAGTAAACAGTTATTAATTTGGGTTTAATTAAGAAAAGCCAGTGTAACCTCCATCTTCGTCAATGTTAACAGTGTTTCCGTAACTCTTTACTGACCACCCTAACACATGTGTTGTTGCTGTTGCAGTGATGGCCGCTCGGCTGTAGATTTCGCCCCTCGTAGACTCGGACAAACGCAGGAGAAATGAAAATGGTGTTGTCGCAACGTCAGCGGGAGGAGTTGTAAGTTAACTTTGATTTCTTTCTCTCTGACCTTGTAGAGTGTTTGCTTTGATTTCTTTTACTCTGAGCTTAAAGAATGTTTGCTTTTAACCTTTCACGGTTTGGGAATACAGTGGAACCTGGCTAATTCGAACTTCTATAATTCGAAATCTTCTTTAATTCGAATATTTATATTGGTCCCTAGCATTTTCTATATAAGTAATGCAAAAATATCGTGGTTAATTCGAAGTTTATTTTGGATAATTCGAACTTTTTATAGCGAACCCGCGAAAAGACGCTGCACTCTTTCTAATCGCGCAAGGCCATTGAACACAGATCTAGCCACCCTCCCGCCCGGCCGGCCGGCTCGGCCCTATCCTTCCGCGCCTATTGTTTTGTAGACGTGACTTCGGTTGTCCAGCCAATGGACCAGGGGATCATAAAAAATCAAAAACAGTTTTACAGACGTTTATTGGTTGAGTACATACTGACTGAAGATAGCGACGCCCTAAAAATAAAGTTAGACATTCTTCAAGCCTCTCGCATGTGCAAGAAAGCTTGGTACAAAGTAACGTCCGAAACGATCAAACATTGATTTAAAAAAGCTGGTTTTGTAAAAAAGGAGGACTACGGCGAAAAAGCCAACGACATTATAGCGGAAGCGGTACCTTCAGTTGACGGCTGGGAGGACGTTATTACTGACCCTGCCATCTCGTTTGAAGATTTTGTCAACGTGGATGAAGATGTTGCAGTATGTGGTGAGATAACAGACGCGGAGATCATCGCTGAAGTGCTCAACAATAAACAAGATGGCGACATGGCATCGGGTGACGAAGACGGCCAGTCATCAGTTGGGGCGGAAATAAACGTTCCGAGTGCGGCCGAAGCAGCACATCACATCATGGAACTTAGACGTATTTTTGAAAGTAAAAATGACGTAAGTGAGTCTATTTTCAATTCATTGAATATGGCAGAATCTTTTGTCACTTCCAAAAGACTTAACTTTAGAAAACAAGTGAAGATTTCCGACTTCTTTCGAAAAAATTAAATAATATTGTAGGCTACTGTATAATGTTCCTTATCACCATTCAACTTATTTTCTTTTATTCAAAAACAAATAATGCAATTGTGTATTTTTTAGATAATTCATTATTCAATTTTGCACTGTTTTACCATACTTTGCTTGGTAGAAATGCACAGAAAAACATACATTTACAACCATTCATGTTATTTTCAATTAAGGTTTTCAGCAAAGATGTAAATTGCCATTATTTTAAGCCTTTAATTCTTAACTTTTTTAATTCGAATTTTTGGATAATTCGAATTTTTTTATTGGTCCCTTGAGATTCGAATTATCCAAGTTCCACTGTATTATAATAATTACTCTTATGAAGCACATAAAGTTTAAGTCGTAGTAAATTAAGAGTATGAAGTATTAATTTGGACTATAAAGCTATCTCTACTATTATCAGAATAAGTATTT
>NW_025787215.1:0-13561 GCF_021130785.1 Homalodisca vitripennis
ATAGATAGATAGATAGATAGATATTTATTGACCATTAAGCAATTACAAAAATTACAATAGGTCTTGTCAAAAATTATAAAACTACTACAACCAGCAGTAGTATATATAGTTAATAAAAATTCAAAAATGAGAGCAGAACAAACAAAACAAAAATAACTTGCATTAGCCCCTGGTAGATCCTCATTGTTCAAGTAATATTCTAGGTAACCTTCTGAAATACAGTTACACATAACAAATAACAAAATTACAAATAACAAACCATTAACAATAACCAATAAGATAACAGATATAAAATTGATCATCACAAGCTAAATAGATATTTAAATTAACAAGAATAGAGGCTATAGATTAATAACAAGTAGTGTAACAAAGAACAGATAGCACAATTAACATATATTAAAATTAAAAATAGGCCTATTATATTAGAAAACAATTTCACATTCAAGAAATTCATCAACAGAATACATAGGATTCAGTTTAAGCCATTTATACAGTCTGTCGGAGAACATCTTATCACATATTAATTCTACCAGGCACATTGGCTAACTTATTATACAGTTTTACAGCAAGTGTATGGTGATATTTTTGTGTCCTTGTCAATCTACATCTTGTTACATCAATTTTATTTCTAAACCTAGTATTATGGACATGGATATCCGACCTGGACTTAAAACTATCAATATCCTTTCTCACAATCTTAATTATTTCATAAATATACAAATTAACAACAGTAAGAATTCCTGTTTCTACAAACAAGGGCTTACTAGTGTTCTGCATCAAGGAGTTGGTCAAGATCCTGAGAGCTTTCTTTTGTAAAATTAAAACATTGCCAATTCCTACACCATTACCCCAAACAATCAAGCCATACCTCAGAGTACTCTCAAAAAAAGCATGATAGGCCATTCTTAAATAGACCTTAGGAACACTTTTCTTTAAACTACATAGTAAAAATATGACTCTAGACAGCTTCTTACACACAAACTCAATATGGCATTTCCATGATAATTTACAATCAATGTGTATACCCAACAAATTTACATTCTCAAAGTATTCATCAGATTGATATGTACTATTCAATGATACAATCATCTTTTTAGTTTTTTCAGCGTTTAAAAAAAGACCATTGACAGTAAACCAGTTAACAGCTTTGTCAAAACTCTCCTGAGAGGTATGTTCAAGAGAATTAATGTTATTGTGACAAGAAACCAAGGAGGTATCATCTGCATAAATAGTGGAAAAACAATCAACATTACAAGAAACATCATTAATTAAAATTAAGAAGAGCACCGGCCCCAAAATTGAGCCTTGTGGGACACCTTGGTTAACATCTAATATCAGAGATCTTTACCATTTACCTCAACCAGTTGTGTTCTATTACTAAGATAAGACTCAAAAAATTTAAGTTCACAATCTTTGAGACCATAATAATGCAATTTCTCAATAAGAATATCATGTGCCACACAATCAAATGCCTTGCTCAGATCACACAGTGTGACCCGAGCGATGCGCTTCTCCTCCACAGCTAAGTACAATTCAGTCACAAGTCTATCCACTGCCATTATTGTGGAACAACCCTCTCTGTATCCGCAATTAGATTATCATTAAATAATTTAAATCCTTCAAAAAAACTACACAACTGTATCTTTATGATTTTTTCTAAAGCCTTTGCCCATAACAGGAATACAAGAGATGGAAGCCGATTAATGGTTGGTTAAATTAGGGTTGCCTTTTTTAAAAATGGGAACAACTCTTGAGAACTTTTAAACCAATTAGCGGGAATTCCCCTTCACGAATTACACAGATTAAAAACAATAAGTTAGAGGGAACTTCATTAGAATAAATAACATAAAATAAATAACTTTACTGGTTAGACCATACATATCTTTTCACTTTCTGATATTTTTTAGTGACTTCACTACACTTAACACTTGCTCACAAGTGAACTGAGTACAAACTAACAACTAGTATTAGGTTTTGCAGATTTTTCATATACACTTTACAGCCCCATCTGAACACTACCCCTCACTTTAGCACTAATTTCTTCCACTGAAGACAGAAAGTAGTTGTTGAAGCAGTCTCGGAGAGGGACGTCATCCAGGTTGCGCTTCGAAGGCTTCCCAGCTGGCCTCATGGATGATGATGTCCAGGACCAAGCTGCATTTGTTGGGAAGCCTTCTTCTATTCTAAGTAGAGTTGAAGGGACAATTTACTTGCTTGTAGAGCTCTCTTTGTATGCCTTTCTCTTGTCACGCTATCTAGATACTAAGGATTTCACAGTTTTTTGTGTTTTGGAGATGTCCTACAGAAACAGAATTTCATTCTTTCATTGTTCACATATGGTCATCATTATTTACCACTTATTGTTTTTAAGAACTCATCCTGGATTCTACCATGTATTTACTTCTGCCCTAGGTTCTCCATTTCTTGGTTGTGCATGGGACCATATTCCTCAAACGTTGACAAAAAACGTGTTAAAGAAAGTATCAAAAGTGGCTTCTGCTAGTCCTACTTTCGCCCTCATTAAGATTTCGTATATTGTTAAAGAGATAGTACCCAGTCAGTCTCTGAGCAATGCCAACCTCAATCGTCTACAGTTAAAGGGGAGTAAACCTGACGCACACTTGAATATGTTGAACATGTGGTATGATATTTCCAGGCTTGTCACCGGGAGTATTAGTTACTTAGAACCAATCTTGTAGAATTCCTCTTCAAAATTGTACTACCATCATCGGTCCGACAGAATTGGCTGGATCCACTCAATTATAGCTAAACACGATCTGGTGTAACAATCTGTCATGATGTTATCAAGGCATGCCCTGCCCACGTGTTCTTAAGGCTCAAGAGGAGTTATGACACAATACAAGAATTAAATCGTCCTCAATAAATTAGAAAACTCGAGTAACTGTCGAATTTATTTGTATTAATGTCGTAAATCCGCATTCACATCTCCACAAATAAGCTAGTGAGCTCCTCTTGTAGTGCCTGATCAAAAATCGCCTAGTAATTTTTTCCAGCTGCGTGAGAAAATGTATTGGACTACCCTTTCGGTGATCTGTATAAAGACAGGCTACAATTAAGTTGATTGTTAATGTATTTCCACAGCCAGCCGCTACTTCAAGAGCTTTACGTTCATTCAAATAAGTGTGTTGAAGTTAATCTTGCAGCTGTAAGTACCCGCTCATAAACTTTGATTAAGGAATAATAATACAACTCCATGAACTTGATTCATGCGGACAAAAACTGCTCCCCCTATATTGAGAAGTTGGCGCCAGGAACAACTCAAATCCACCTGCTCATTACGGCAGCCAATGATCAGCTGAGACATACTACATCATATTTGCCATCAATTAAAAAAAGATCCCTCCAACTCTTCAATTTTACCCCCATTAATCCTTGTATGTTTATATAAGATAGCTTAAACCTGTCCTTTATACCTGGAAGAATTTTCTACTCATCTATCACTTTTAATGTCTCCAATCCTGAATTGGCAAAACTAAACCGCCTTCCTTTTGGGTCTTCAAATAATGTACGGTCCTACCTTTGGACTCTTTAAGCCAAGTCCAGGGCCTATCCTTTTTGCATCAGAGGAACTTGATGTACACTAGTTTAAATTAGCGACCCACTCACAGCATGCAGGGATATGCGAGGTGCAACAAACTCCTTGGACTAACACCCCATCATCCCAAAATTCAGCATTTCAACACTTTTTCAAAATCACATACTTCTTTCACTCCAATTTTAAAAGATTTATAGGTGTCATACCTAGAAGCGAAACATCTTCTCACATACAAAGTTATGTGACACCACAATCTGATAAGGTATGAATTTCCATTTCCACCTTAGTAAACCTCTGCATCAAGACGTGGATACAAAAACCAACCTTCTCCTCTCTGCCACAATTTTAATTTTAACTCCCATCCAGTCTTTTTTACCAATTATTGGCCTTGGTTTCCCCCTAAAACCCACCTATTTCACTGGCTTGTAGCGCTAAGCCTATTTCTCCTATGGGTAACTGTGGCTCGAAAGAATATCTTCACACTCCTTAGATTCTGGAAACTTATCGGATGTCAAAGAGTTTTCTTACATCGTCTACAAGAGTTGGATAAGAGATATCACCCATAGACCCCTCCTGACAACCCCAGGCGAAAACGACTGTTTAGGATGATCATCGCCATACTTGGAATTACACTTGTGTTTGGCACACCACTACTTACCAACCGGCATTGATTTACCACCTTGCTTACCTTATAATATTGTACTACTTTGCACCCGCCTGGATTAGTCCAATTTATTTTTTTTTCGCCGAATCATACCTTTACCCGTTTAGAGAAGTGTCCTATTTCCTAATGCACGCCTGGGTGCTTGTTTTATGCAACTCCTTAATGAGCCTCTTGTGCAGTTTGTAGTTCATACCAATTCGTTTCTAACTTTTTCATACTGTTGAAAAAGTATAGTCCATTCTTTCACATAATTTGACATTACTGTTACTATGTAGCTTCAAGTTGCTCCAGAAAACTATGTTAAGCACACTCGCGCCAATCACACGAGTCCTTTACTCTATCAGACTTAAAATAACTAAGTCTAATCTCTTTTGACAGTATAGTTACAGTACCATTTCACTTGATCCGAAATGTCCTTGTTTACAGTTCATAAAGTCATTGTACAAAACATTTACACAAGCTGGATGAAACTCAGTATTACAATGTCCATCACAACACATAGCAACTTCATCTATATTTAAGTTTACATTTGCCACAGGTCAGTACTTCACCAACCTGTTCAGAGTTCACTGTTACTCTTACCGGGTAATTCTAACCCATTGCCGCTCTGGTGTTTTCATTGGAAGCTCTAGCGATTTGGGTAAATTTACAAAACAATGTCAGATTTCAAAAAAGATTGCTGAGGTATGTGTGCAGTGACAGTCAGCAAAAAAACTCTGTGTATTTATGACACAATTAGCGTCAACATTAACAATCACTCCAAAATGTAATTGTTAATAAGATTATAATAAATCTTTGCTGCACTGTAAAAATCTAATGGTACAATAATAATCTTACAAAAATAAATTAATTTTCAGTATATAAGATAACCATATAATTTTAGTGGCACTTCTTGGTTTATAATGTTAAAAAATTGCAAGAAAAGTATATCACTGGTTAGTGGTTTTGAACTGAAAGACCCTCAGGTTATGAAGTCTGTTATTCACACAGGACAAGCCACCAAAGAACGCTCTCTTCATGTATACTTTCAATAAAAAAATAATGCAAATAAACAATGACCGTACATTAAAATTGCTCATTTTATAGAAGATGTATATTACATAAAAGAAATAATTCAGTTTACCACTTTGTCTATTTCCATACTTTTAATCACAGGAATATATGTAACATTCGCAGTTGAATTCTTTCAGACAATAGACAAAAAAGTGCAGGCTGGAAATAAATGCCAAGCCTTATTTGCTTTGCTAGATTTCTGCTTGTATTATTAAAACACTGACTCTGATAGGATTTTAAATTAGAAAATGATTTTTTATTAATAAAAACATATTATTTTGGAACCTGCCTCTAGATATAGTGATAAGATAAAGAGAAGTGTATATAAAAATTATCCAGAGTACCATCATTTTAAATTATTTGCTACTTGAGAAATTTTACTTAACAACATAATGTATAAATTTAAGAACAGACTATTTAAAACATACAGCAACATTGTAGCAAAAAGCTGTGAGTTTTTAAAAAGTAGTTATAAAATGTAAGAGTTGAACTGATCCAGATTGTCTGGCTATTTATTAATTTCTCACTGGCTCACTGAATTAGAATTCTTGCCTTATTGTTTTAACACGATGGAACCAAACCTCGCAAAGATTTTAATAAACTCTTTTATAATGATAAATTATTGGAAACTTTCATCATATACAGGTGCTTGTAACATTGTAATAAACCTCTGTAGTATGATGAAAGTTTCAATTAATTTACCACATCCCCTCCACTGAAAATCTGTCTTCTTCCCTTTTTTTGGTGCAGTAACTCAGGAAGTAGAGAAGATATAGAAGCTTATTGTCAAATGCTTTCTGATGATAAAGTGCGTAAATCATAAAAAGATATAGTTTACTCTTTCCTTAGTTGGAGTGGAAATATACAATGGGGACTTATAACTGTAATTGAACGGGATATTGCTACAACATGGTGGTTTCCTCAACAAACCTACAAAGGGATGCTATTAATTCAGGGTGTAATTCATTAATTTAATGTAGGTGGTCAGACAAGCCATTAAAAAATACTACGCAGGAACTATGGACAAGTACTACATGGAAACTACGATGTTAAACAGAAGCTGGTATATAAACTCGCACAGAGAGCTGTTGATAAGTGTTCCATTGAGTCTGGGTTATATTAATTAGTCTACTCACAATCACACACTATACTAATAATCCCACCTTCACACAACAATTTTTCTATTTATAAAGTTATCCAAGAGCTTGGAGGACTAATTTTTTTGTATCTATTGACTTATATATTCACAAACCTAATATGCTGATCGATGTAATACACTCAATCTAACATAATATACAGTACTTTTAATACTGCTGTCTTTCGCTAATATATATGTTACTTAATTCAAATAATTACAACTTTTGTTTATATGTTCAGATCAGATTTTGAAAAGCATTTGACAAACACCCTAATAAAAAATAATAGTTACCAACGGTTAGTTGGACTTTGGTTTCTGATTTATTAAATCAATGTCTTCAAAGGTATTAAAAAAAACCTCCTTTTTGATTTGCGTTGTGTAATAATTAAATCTGAAATAAAACAATATCCTAAACTCACAAATTCAAACGATTGCTATTTGTAAAAAGATTTAATAAGGCTAACATACATTGTTATTCTGATAACTTGTGTTAATTAATACATTCATTTATGTTTGACACAAAAAACTGTTTATAAATTAAAATAATTTATGCTGTTTACTGGACGGTGTTTTTATAAACATACAAATATCTATCATGATCCATACAAAAACAAACCTCATACAAAACTTTCACATAGGGGTGGTTTTGGTGTCAGGATGTATATTCCAATGCAAGATTTATGTTGTTTTTTTATCAGACATAAGATTGATTAAAATGGTCAGATTTAAGTTTTACTTAAGGGAGTACTAGTACTAATACACAGATCAGTCAATTGTTATGAAAATTAAAAACGTCCAAGTCTTCCCAGAAGTTTCCTAAATGCATATAGAGGAGGTATGTAGATTAAAATATATACCAGTAATTTTAACTCCAATATAAACCAAGATAAAAAATCAATTCAAATTTTAACTTGAATGTCTTGCTCAATCAATTTTTACAAACAGAAAACGCTGCATATTCATTGAATGATATAATATTTATAAAATATGATATATATATAAAATAAACCTATTTAAAAAATTTCAAATCCATTTTTTATGGTTAAAAATTACAATGGTCACAAATTTTTACTTTCTCTACATGTAAACATTATAAGAAATTGGGCTTTTAGAGGAACGGCAATTTTACAGAATAATGTCTCTTTTAGAAAAGCAATACATACAGTGGGTTATCATCAAAATAACCATTGTAAAAGAATTACCTTCTTATTTAATCCCATAACTACTAAACGCCTACTATGTATTTAATTTATGTATAGTTTTGATGTAGTTAACACAACAGTTTTGAACAATTTGAAATAGATTTCTATCTGATATAGTCACCATTATAAAAATATACATTTTGACTGTTTTGTGTACACAATATATTTGTTGGTACAAATTGTAATAATATGTTTAAGCCCTGGTTTTACGCTGACAAATCTGTTGCCAAGATAATTTGAAAATAATTAAGCAACACATCAATGTAAAGACAGTTGTTTTTTATATTTTAAAGGTTTTTTCATTTACTTTAATGATAACTCACTTCTTCAGTCATTTGACAAATTAAGAATGATGTTAACTGAGATATGATATGTTTCACAGTAAGATAAAAGTAGTCAATTACTGTTCGGTTCTTAGTCGTAAACATAGGTATTTCTCTTCATAATGCAGAGCCATTTCCTCACATTTTCATTTCGTCATTATTTTTTTGACAGGTTTAATTTTACTAATGCTTAAATTCTCATAATACTAAAAATTTCCCCTTCGAATAACGCTCAGAAGTTAGTACAGATGTACACTACCAATTCTCGACTACGTGGTGAGGATGGTTTAAACCTTCCAGTTGAACATACTTTGGGATGTGGCAAAGCAAAATGGTAATTAATAACAGTCACTCTCGGGCAACCCCATGGATATCTTAGGAATAGCGTATATTATTTGGGTACAGAAATGTCGACTTTTTGGGGGTAAGAAAGTCGCTGATCGGTATGGGGTCCAGTTTACTACAGATGAGAATGTTGAGATGTTGGGATGACCTTCTTAGTGTTAAAATGCTTGTTGCTACCCTAAACATACTCCCCTACACGCTGATGGCTAGCCTCCTCTTCTTCCAAGGTGGCATAACTGAGATATAGAGACTGATATCCTTACTCTATGGGATTTTAAAACTGAAACTGCTTCCCTACACCACCTTACCCATCCTGAATTGTCTATCGCTGGAAACAGTGCATTGGTCCTTTGAGGATTAAAGTACATATTTGGGAACTTTCCCCTTGATTTAATGAACATAAATAAGTATGAGTGGAACACTCTGCGATCTGAACATCAAGATGACAGTTTCTGCAATCTGCCTAACAAAAAAAGTGTTTTTGTGTGTCATGGTGTGTAGTAATTTATTGTATAAAACTTTTGAAATTTGTAATTACTTCTTACCTTGGATTTTTATAAAACTTTTGCGCAATCATATAGGATTTGAATGTTACAGAATATTAATTCCTGATAGTATTACAAAAAGTGCACTAAATAATAATGTGATACTTAAAGGGTTTTTTCATATCTTAACTACGTCAAATGCATGAGAATTTTGGCTTTTACAGTGCTAGAAGCCCTATTCTCTCATACCCTATAAAGAATATATCCATTCACATAATATGGCACAAGAAGAGGGAAAGTTTTAACACATGTAAAGATTGATTTACAAATAAAAGACTGAACATTTTTATTTTTTACACATGGGAGTGCTTGTAATTTTTGGGTTACAAAGCTAATGGAGGAAAAGATTCAATCAAATTAATTTTGTTTTATAATAATTAAAATAGATTTCTCAAATTTTTAGGGTTGGATACATGTAAACGTTTATTTTACCATTTGAATCAAACATAATTTATCAGATAAAATTCTTGAAAATAACTCCCATTTTATTAAAAAAAATAGGCATTAGTCTATTTTATTTTTCAGCTCATCTATCTTCAAATCGACTACTGAAATTACATTTTCAAAATTTATAATTATGATGCATTTGTGTCTTTCAAATGCCCACATGAATAAATTGTACATTTATCCCCAAAAAGAAAAAAACTTTTAAAAATAACAAAATCATGTGATAGGGTGTATATAAATTAAAAATGCTGCAATAAACAAAATTGCCCCTTTAAAACCTTTTTCTGACATGGACTTGCGACAAGGCGTAGAATTTTTTGCTCCCTTCTTGCTGTGTTAAAAAGAAAAGTCCCTTTCTGGGGAAAAAGAGAATAGTTAAAAAACCCCCAAAATTTTTATAATTGAACCCCCTAAAGGGTTTTTTTTGGTGAAAGGGGGGAAATCAAAACTAAAACAAATAAAATTGATAAATAAAAGTGTTTTTTTAAAGCCCCTTTAGTGTATGGTCCTAAAATACTTATTTACTCAATAGAGGTTTCCAAACATATTACCCCCCCAAATCATTGGGCACTGTAAGTAAAAAAAAAGGGGTTTTTTAGTTCTGAGTTAATTTAAAATCTGTTTTCCTAAAGTTTTTTTAATGTCTTTTTAATTTCCCCGGTTCTGTGGAATTCCCAGCAAAATTTCTTGGTTTTTTTGAGTGGGTTCAAAATAAGATTGAGAAAATGAAGAAATTTGGTGTAAAAAGAAATGGTTTTGAAGTCCCTTTCCCGGGGGTTGACTTCTCCCTTTTTAAATAATCGCTGTTTCTCTTTGGGGGTTCCCCTTCAGGATCCACTGAGGAAAATTGTTAAAGATTTTGAATTTTTAGGGATGATCGATTGAATTTGTAATACAAACAAACCGCCCACCACCCCTCTTTTTAACCCCCGGGTAGCAAGGGGGCTTATGCCCTTTTGGGACTTTTTTAAAATAAAAATTTTTTTCAATCTCTAAAAAATTTAAAATGGCCCCCCGTACAGCCTTCTCGTAACTTGAAAAAAAAAAAAATACATCCTCTTTTTTGAACTCACAACCTCAAAATTTTTAAACTATCTTTCTTCTAATAACACCGGGGGGGCATATTTTTTCCCAAATTTTGCCATAATTTTACTAAATATTTTTTTAATAAAAATTTTTGGGTTTTCAAAAAAACAAAATTTTTTTTTTTTTTCCCTTTTTTCCCCAAAAAAAAAACCTTTCTTAAATAACCCTCAGATTCATGAAAAATTTAAAAAAAAGTTTAAAGGGGAAAAATTAACAAATGCAGTAAATATCCCGAGGTAAAAAAGTTTTTGTTTTTTTTTAACCCAAAAAAACCCCCTAGCCCTTCTGTAGGTTTGGGGCCTAATACTTAAGTAATTCCGCAATAAACCCAAACCAATATTAAATAAAAATTCCCAAAATTTAAAAAATAATGAATTTTTTTGGTAATACTTTTTTAAACCCAAAGTTTTAAAAAAAACAATCTATTTTTACCCACCAGCTTTTTTTTTTTAACCCCCCCAAAAATCTAGAATTCAGTCAAAACCCCCCTTTAAAAAAAATTCTGCTGAAAAAAATTTAAAAATGCCTTTTTTAAAAAAACTTTTGGGAAATCTTGGGGGGGGCCCCGATGGGGGAGTTGTTCTTTTTTTGGGGAAAAATCAGGAGTGAACCCCCGTCGAATGTTCTTTTAAAAAAAGCCGTGGGGAACCCCCCCGATAAAAAGCTTAAAAACCCACCCTTTTTTGTTTTCTTGGGGGCTAGCATATGGAAGGGTTTTTTTTTGGTTTTTGGGGCCCCCCCCCTATACCCACATCACCTTTGTGACTTTTTGAAAAATTAGGGGAAAATTTTCATTTTTTTGGGGGTACCTGGGAAAAAAAAAAGCTGGAACTACTTTTGGGTTTGCTGAAATTTTGGGAAATGGCCAATATTTTACTTAAATCGTAGTCGAAGTAGTTTTTGAACGTAATACATTTTAATCCTCCATTACTGAAATGAAAATTTTATCTATAATTTTTTTTTTAATATATAAGCGTTTTAAGACCTTTTTTCTCTAGGGGGGAGAGAAATTTTTTTAGTTTTTAAAAGGGGAAAAAAAGGGGTTGGGGTTTTTTTCAGAATTTTAAAAATTTTGGGGGGAAAAAAATTTTTTTGGCCTATTAAAAAAGGGGGGTGGATGGAAAAACAGGCACAAAACCCAAAAAATTTTTAAGGGATGTTTCAATCTCCAGAAGTTGTAGGAGAACAAAGAGCAAAGCTTCGGGGGGCAGGATTTTGATGAGGGGGGAGGTTTTAAAAAATTTTTTTTAAAAAGGTTTGGGCCAAAATTTGGGGAAAACCCCGGGGTTTTTCCCAAAAATTTTTGGGGGGAAAGGGGGAGGTGGAAAGGGTTGGGGAAAAGGGGGCGGGGCCGGGGATTGTGAAACGGGGGGGGGAGCGGGGGGGGGGAAATTTAAAACCCCCTGGGGGTTTCCCGGGATGGGGGGTTTAAAATTTTTTTTAAAAATTTTTGGGGGGGGCCCTTTCCCAAAAAAATTTCCCCCATCCAAAGAGGTGGGCCATCTCTAACTTTTTGTAAAGCTCCTTCATCTAGTTTTTTTTTACTAAAAAAATTTTCCCCTTTTTCCAAAAAACTGATAAAAGCGAAAAAATTTTTTTACCAAAAACTAAGGGAAAAAAAAAAAATGACACTTTCAAAGGGGTTTGTTTTTTTAAAAACCCTTTTTAAATTTACTAACGATTTTTGGGAATTTTACCAGTCTCTTTTTCCTGCACCCCCAAAAATTATCGTTTTTTATGCTTGTGCATACCCCCCCCTAATCATTTTTTCCCCTTGGGCCCCAAAAGAAAAAACTTGGAAACCCAAAAAACCCCATCTAAATTTCTGTAAAAATTCAATTTAAAAATCCCCCCCATTTAAAAAAACCATTAGTTTTTTTATTTGAGGGGGAAAATTGATCTTTTTGAAAAAAAAAATCCAAAAACCCAAAAGAAGGGGAAAAAGAAACTGTCTTAGCAAAATTGAATTTTAATATTAAAACACAAATTTAGGAAAAATTTCAATCAAAAAAAGAAAGTAAAATATTTTTAAAAAACCCCCACAAAAACTGTTGGAATTATGCTGTATTTGAAACCAAACAACCCCTTTTTTCTTTGTTTACCTTTGGGGCCCTTCAAAACCCCAAAAAACTCTCAAAAAAAAAGTGGGGTTGTTCTGTTTTTCACCAAAAAAAGGAAAAACCCCCTTTTTGAATTATTACCTGGTTAATTTTTAAAATTTTAAGAGCACTTATGATTCCAAAAGACAATTTCTTTCAGGGAAAAATTTAAAAGTTTTTAGAAACCCCTTTTTTTTTTTGGTTTTTTTAAAAGGGGCCAAAAACCCCCTTCCACCATTTAAAAAATCACCCCTAGGGGGGGGGTTTTTCCCTCCCGGATTTCCCAAAAAAAATATAAATTTTTTCCCTGAAATAAAGTGAGTTGGGAGTTTTTTCCCCCTTTTCCCTTTTTTGGTACAATGATAAGGGACAATTTTTAAAACTTGGGAAATCACAAAGGGCCCCCAAAAAAAGTAAAATTTAAATCGACAATGTCCCGGGGCCAAAAAAAATTTTGTATTTTTAAAATTTTGTTTTTTAAATAGTGGAATTTATTTTTTCCCTATTTAAAAAACCCCCCCAAAGCAACATATTAAAAAGGAAAAGGGGAAAACCCCTTGGGGGACGTTTACAACCCAAAAAAAGAGGAATTCACTAAAAATTTTTTTGTTTTGTAAAGGGGGAAAGCTCAACCCCCCCTTCTTTTAAAAAACGCAAAAAGGGACATTGAACAGTTTGTTGAACAGTTTAAACTCCACAATACACTAAGTCCACCATTCCCTTTTACTACTCGATTCCCCCAAATGAAACCAAACTTAAAAGATCTGAAAGGAAAAAAAAAGAAAAATTAGAGTTGCAGATAATGGCCCCTTCCCCCGGCGGGTTTTGATCAATTTTTCCCCCAAATAAGCGGGCCCCCTACAACACATGAAAATTTTACCCAAAGGGGGAAAATGGGAAAAAAAAAATTTTTTAGGTATTTTTTTTTTGGGGGAAAAAAAACCCCTTTTTTTTCAGTTTTTTTTTTTGGAAAACCCCTTCTAAAAAGGCCCCCAAAAGGTTGAATTTTCTTTAAGGGCAAAATCAATCTGTGACCCTTCATTAAACCATAAACAGTATAAAAAGGGTAGCTTTTTACCTTTTTTTTAAAAAACCCAAAGAAA
>NW_025787216.1:0-16016 GCF_021130785.1 Homalodisca vitripennis
ATATATATCTATATTAAAACAAAATTCATTTCTTATATTAAAAGAATAGCAAAATTAAGGTTATAATAACACATTGCTAACAGCAATAACATATTGTAACGAAACAAGTAAAATAAAACATGGATCGTTTCTTAACGACACAGAGATAGATACAATTGTTTGAATAATAACATTTAAAATAACCATATCTCAGATTCAATCCAACTAATGAATTTTATTAAAGAGACAATATGTTTGCATGTTCATATCTTCTTAACTATAAATTTTAGTGTATATCTTTATTTCAATAATTTTGGAACCAAAATTAAGTGTACATAAGAGGGAAACTATTTTCAAAGGTTTTATTTGTGTTGCATAGCATGTGCAGACACGGGTCTAAGTAAATTTTTATGTCGAACATCCGTACAGATGATTGGTTCAACCTCAGCCTAAGTGATGGTAGGATGGTTCTCAGAATGTAGTATTTAGGGTAATGCTCAACCGGATAATATATATACAGGGTGAGTCAGAAATATGGTAAACATATTTTAAGACGGGTTTCTAGAGCTAAAAAATAAGAAAAAAATGTTATATAAAGGTAGGTCCGGAAACGCTCCATTACTGAGTAATGGCCTGGCGAAAGATTTTGCTTTGTTTCCAGTTCCACCTGGTTGAAATTAAGTGATTCTGCAAAGTGTTTTGTTCTTACTTTTTTAAACTCATATAAGATGGTTGTATAAAGAAAATCACCTCTGAAAAATTCAATAAAACCACTCTAGAGGTTGTAGTGTGAAACAGGTTTTGAGAGAAAATTATGAAATTTGTCAAAAATCTAATAATAACAAAAAATACCGTCATTACAATGTTTGATGTCGAAATAAACATTGTTAAATGACCAATAAAACAAATTGTTTTTCCTAATACAGATTGTAGAGAATTTAATTCTGAAAACAACCGTAATAAACAAAGTTAACTAAAATGTGTAAAAAAGTTATGAAATTGACTCCTCACGTAATCACACTAAACAGCAAACGTTTGCTGTTTTATAATAAGGAATGAGTATCCTGATTGGTAACAGCTCTAGTAATAATTAATTGTTTAAAACAACAACTGTTTGAAAACATTTTTAAATAATAAATATTTAGCTGGGCATTTATTATTAGATGAACATAATATGTCACCTCAATTGTTGAACAAAACAACAAACTGGTAAAGATACTACTGTGCTTGTGGTTAAGTATTTTAACTAGTTATTTTTCCATCCATTTTTATTATTGATGTTGTGTTGTGTGTTTCATTTATTAAAAATGGAAGGTAATATTCATGTGTATTTCATACTCTGATTTAGAGCAGTACAGTAGCATTTTAATGTATGGTGTTTGGGAACGCCTGCAATAGTACTTCAGCAAGACCGTCTGTCTAGCAAAGAGAACTTTCCTGAACCACAGGTGTCAAAGCGCTAGATTTTTGCCACTATTCATTCAACGCCTCTATCCTGAAACAGGTTCTTTGAAGTCTTCGGAGCATTAGTAATTGCAGGCATCGTCCGATTCATGTAGGGACTATTGAATTAGAAGAGGTTGGTTCTTAATGAAAAATTTTATGATTATCATGAAAAGAGCACTAGAGAATTGTCACTACAGTTCATATGTCAAGCCCATTTGTGGTTCGGGCTGACATCAAGTGCATTCGGAGAATACTACACGAAGTAACCAGTTTAACAAAACCCCATACCAACTTTCCAGCATCGTCCAAGCTACCCATTTTTTCAGCAACTCTATTTGCCGCAAGACTCACGCTCCCCATGTTATTTTTTGTCGATTGCTTCTGTTAAAAATGTGCTAGATCCCAAACTTTTTGAATACAATTTTAATTACGCCAATGAAGGCTCACCTTAACAAGAACAGCTATCATTGACATTCCATACACAACCACACTTGGGCAGGACTAGAAATCCGTCATGCTATCAAACCTAATATCGGCCCACAAACATCCCAAGTTTTTCAGTAAATTGTTTGGTGCTGGATATCTTAGCAGATCATTTAGTCATATTCGTGCTTTCCTCCCAGGATTAATGGCGTGGTGTAGCTTGAACTTTTTAAGAGACGAGCTTACCCTAGACCTGCCTTGATGATGTAACCTCTGCATTTGCCGCCCAAAACATGTGGTTTATGCATGGACGGGGGCACCTGCGCACCTACTTCTTCTGGTTGTTCGACTGGACACTCTAAATGAGAAGTTTCACAACATCAATCGATAGGCCGAGGGTTGACCAGTTTTTCATGGCCAGCAAGATCACCAGACTTAAAGTCCTTTGTACTTTTTTACCTTTTGGGGACATTTTAAAAACATTAGTTTACCTCTTCCCCAATAGATACCATTGAAGAACTCCGATTAAAACATTTATAATGGAAATAGAAACCCATTGAGGCAGACACCTGGAGTTTTTTGAATGGGTTCCGAAACCTCGATGAAGAAGACGCCTAAACAGTGTGCATTTTTGAACAATGGAACGAGGGCTGTTTTTTTTTCAACTTCCGACTGGTACAAAATAAAATAACTAGGGAGGAGTTATTAAATAAATATATTATCAAAAGTTAGGGGACATTATTAGTTAATTTTCAACATAATCGCACAATTTAAATTGAGGCATTTTTCATACCATGGGTACTTGCTTCTTATACCTTCTTCATAGAAGTTTGCCGCCAGGATTTGAGATGGGTTTTTTCACGGCCCCGTCTCGCAAGCGTCGTTCTGTTCGAAGCTCCTGCCCTCCTAGCATCTTCTTCAGTTCGGACAAAGATGATAGGCACTAAGTCAGGAATATACGGCCGGATGGTCAACAAACATCACATTTTTTAAAACCGTCTACGAAGGAGCTTTGTCAAAAGCAGCACCTGTGAGGACGGGGTTGGTCATTGATTGTATGAGCACTACTCCCGATGTGAGCCTTCATCTCCTTTTGTTTCTGGATAGCTCTCCGCAACGTTGTAACGTACCGCAGTTATCCTTCCGCAATTGATTGTGGTACCTGGCTCTAAAAACTCAACATGCCAATACACCTTTTTGGATCCCAAAACACAGGTGGCCATAATCTTTTCTTTTGTTGAAAGTTTTTTTGCATTTTTTGGGTTTTGGTTTGGAGAGTTTGAATGGCATTCCATTGTTTGGACTGCTGGTTTAGTTTTTGGATGTCGTACAGAACCATGCTCTCATCTTCTGTCACGATTTTGATCAATAAATCTTCTCCCATCAGCTTCATGAAACGGTTCAGATAGACGTTGCTGACGCCATTCGCCGAGCTTTGTGTTCATCAGACACCATCTATCGGCACTCATCGGCACAAAGTTTTTTGTAGCCTAAACTTGTCAGTTCCGATAGAGGTATACGGGGCTGACCTTGAAATCTCAGGAAAACTGATTGGACAAGCTCCGTAATCGTTATAACCTATCGACTTGACTTTCTTACACTTTGGTCAACTCGATACAAACGAGGTATCGTTTGCGACCGACTTCGTCCTTGGCCCCCTTCATCATGAAATGTCAACTCGTCAATCTTTAATTTCCTACACCATCACGCACTGCACTGTCACTCATAAAGCTTTTCACCGTTACTCGTTCCATTCTTCTGTGAATTTCTGCTGCAGATAACCTTCAGCTTGCAAGATACGAATGACAACTTCTCAACTCACACTTGGCGGGAGATTCTATCATGGTGGCCATGTTTATGTGGTCGCTAGATAAATTGGAAATGGCGTCGGCCGTCGCACCGAAAATGAGTGAGGTCTGGAGTGGGAGAGGTGCGCAGAGTCGACTGCCGCACACTTGCTGGCCTGTTACGCTCGGCCCAGCCATCTAGCGGCCGAAGAACGCGACGATGGAAGTTGAAAAAAAAAACAGCCTTCGTAGGTCCATTTAGAGCATCCTTTTTAATCTTCCGGTTGAGGACCCTTAAAGCAATTGTAGATGTTTAAATTTATGTATTTAGAAGATAAAATTTTGAATTAAAAATATGTTTCATTTTTCACCAGCATGTTACCAATCAGATACTCATTCCTTATTAATAAAACAGCAAACGTTTTGCCTGTGTAGTGTTGATACGTGATGGAGTCAATATCATTAACGTTTTCTTACACCATTTAGTTAACTTTTGCTTATTATGTTTGTTTTCAGAATTAAATCTAATATTTCTCTACAATCTGTATTAGGAGAAAAACAATTTGTTTATTAGGTCAATACATCTTAACAATGTTATTCGACATCAGCAAAACATTTAAGACGGTATTTTTTATTATTAGATTTTTGGCAAATTTCGTACTTTTTCTCACAAAACATGTTCCACCACTGACAACCTCTAGAGTGGTGTTTTATAATTGTGATTTTTTCATGTGACTTTTACATTATAACATCCCATCTTATTTGAATTAAAAAGTAAGAACTAAATCTTTCAGAATCGACTATCTAATTTCACCAGGTGGAACGTGAAAACAAGAGCAAAATTCTTTTCGCCAGCCATTACTCAAGTAATGGAGTGTTTCTGGACCTAACCTTTTTATATAACATTTTTTTCTTATTTTTAGCTCTTACAATCCCGTCTTTAAAATAGTTTTAACCATATTTCTGGAGCTCAACCCTGTATCATAACTACAGGGTGATTTCGGTTAGTGTTACCTGGCACTTTTCTGAGCTGATTGGTAACTATAAAAAAATGAAAGAAAAAAAGTTTCATATAAACATGGGGTCCGGAAATGCAAATCCTTAACTGGGTATATGGCCAATTTGAAGATTTACCAAAAATTGGTGTGCAGGAGGATCCAAATGAAATGATTTGCCGCGATGTTTATGAAGAGATATTTATACGGCGAGAGAGATGCAAACTTTTTCTAGACGGATTTTTGAGATGAGAAATTGGAATTAAAGTTCATTCCTCATAGCTGTATCTCCATTTAGTTTTTTTGTTTATAGACTAACAAAAAAACAGAAATAAAATAATTTTTAGAAAACACTACTTTTTAAAAGGTTTAAAAACTGGACCATTATTTTGTTAAATAAGCATTGAAGGACCCACATTTTTTACAAAGAAAATGAAACACTTTGCCAGAAAATTTAATTCTGAATAAAATTATGTGCACACCAACGGCTAATTAACACAGCGAAGTATTAGTTTTCTTTCTGGAATTTAATTTTTTAACAACAATACATTCTTACCAAGCAAGAAATACGTATTTAGTAAATAAACACCGTAATGTAATGCTATATACTAGGTACACAAATAATTGATTAGCATACAATTGTAAATACGATTTTAATAGATTAAATGCCTCAAACTAAAAAACAATAATACTGTTACTTTTTAGGACTATCCAAATGGTTACATCATGGTACCTACATATCTTTGTCACGTTTAGGCTTTACAGAAGGTAAATTATGTTTTTTATAATAAGTTGGTTAATCACACAAATCAGACTGTTTCAAACAATAGCACTGCAATTTAATTGAGGAATCCCAAATTTTTTTATTTGTTACCAATTCTGTACTAGTTTAATGAAGTGCAAATTTAATACAATTAATTTACTACTACGTTTGTTATGTGAGGTGGTATTTTAAAGTAACCTTACTATCACAATTTGCAATGCCATTCTTGTTATTTTACAACGGAAGAATAATGCCGACCATGGTATTTGTCTTAGGCGTTTGTGACGGAAATCGCAACCCGCTTGCTACTGCAGAATACCGACGAAGACCGATTTTCCTAATCGCTAGAGTTCCAAAATACCCAAAAACGATTCAGGTGGATCATTTTTCGTACCCCTAGAGAGTAACAAGGTATAACTTCCTAGTATTAATAATTATCGGGATCAGCCCTGCCCAGAATAATGTAGATATTGGAAGAGGCTATAATCATCGGGCTTACTGAAACCGCAGTCCAGGTGTCAGTACACGGCGTCTTTTCTAGGCGATTTTGCTCGCAGTGTCTCAGTCTGGAAGTATGGAGAAACTTGTTGCGCAAAAATAGCATGGATTCCCTTACCATAAAACAACAAGTTCAAAGTATTCAACCAACAGATCCTTCTCTTCGATTGCGAAATTTTTGCAACTGGTTTAATTAGGAAAAACCGTCCAACATCATAGAACCATTTCATTCACTGATGAAGCTCAATTTACCCGAGATGGCATCAACACCAACCTTCACAATGAAACACACTTGGGCAGAGGGAAATCCACAATAGTACAATCGTGCGCAACTTTCAACACAGATTTAGTGTAAATGTATGGTGTGGACTCATTCATCGATCGATTAATAGGACCATTCATTCTCCGAGGACATCTAAATTCCCGCATGTACCTAGAAATTCCTTACAGAACAACTACCACTATTATTAGAAGATGTTCCATTAGGAGCAAGGTGCAATATTATTTATCAACATGATGGTGCCCCTGCCCACTTTTCCCATAATGTAACAATGCACTTAAACGAGCAGTTTCCCGGGTGATGGATTGGTCGCGGTGGACCACACACTTGGCCACCAAGATCACCAGATCTAACTCCATTAGATTTCTGTATATGGGGTTGGATGAAGAACCTGGTGTACCAGGAAAAAGTAAATACACGTGAAGAGTTAATAAATAAATCGAATTGAAGATGCCGCCGCACAAATCAAAAACCATCGTGGCCAGCGTTGCTGAGAGGATAACTAAAAAACAAAAAAAAGGAAAAAAATAAACTCGATCAATCAGAAAGCGAGCTTGCTAAGTGTATTGAAGTAACAAGGACTGATATTTTTGAACACCTGGTTATGAAAAGTGGTACGTTAAGTATTATAACAGCTATTAGATGAAAAGAGACAATAATTTATTATTAAAACTTAATATTAAATTGCATCCTAATAAATGCTTATGTGTAGGCTACTCCTATGTTCATTAAAATGAATGCGATTTTACCTTTATGCTTTTGGAATAATTCTTTCTCACTTATGAGTAGAGAATTGTTTGTTTGTAAAATTAAATTCCAGAAACTAATATACTTCGCTTTTAATAGCCGTGGTTGGCCCATAATTTTTATTCAGAATTAAAATTGTTCTGCAAAGTGTTCTTTGTAAAAATGTGGGTCTTCAATGCCTATTTAACAAAATAATTGTCCGTTTAAACCTTAAGATAAAGTGTGTTTTCAAAATTATTTTATTTCTGTATTTTTGATAGTAATAACAAAAAAAACTAAATGAGATTAACCAGCTATGAGAATGAACTTTTAATTGCAAATTTCTCTATCTAAAAATCCGTTAAGACAAAAAGTTTGCTATTCCCGCCTATAAATATCTCTTCATAAACACATCGCCGGACGCAAATCATCATTTGACCTCCTGCACACAATTTTTTGGTGGAAGATCCTTCCAATTGGCCCGATAACCCAGTAAGGAAGCATTTCCGGAACCCATGTTTTATAATGAACCTTTTTTCTTTAATTTTTTTATAAGTACAATCAGCTCAGAAAGTGGCCCGGTAACACTAACCGAAATCACCACCTTCTGTATATATATATATAGAAACATTGCTGTACTCATATATAAAATATTAGGTATGCATTTGTTAAGTTTAGATATGGCACTCTGGGTATATTGTATTTAAATATTTAACTTTCTTTTCGAATAAAAGCTGCCTTTTTATGAACTCACATTTCAAACACAAGCATTTAACGACTCAATAATCGATTGGAACACCAAAAAGTTTACTTTCTTTTACTGGATAAATATACAGTGAATTAAATTTCTTTATAGCATAGTTGTGGACAAAAAATACAAAGTAAAGAATGTGTTTTTTCGGATCCAAAGAAACCATAATGAAAGGACACAATAGCAATACTTTGAAAGAATCACAAAGGTCCAATGATGTCAAAAACCAATGATCAACAATTAAGCCAGAACTAGCCGAATCATGGTTGTTATATATATCAGTACAACTAGAGTGGATAATAATTACCACAAAAGAGGAAATGATCACAAGTGGCACAATAGCTGAAGACTCAAACCATTGAATATTGATATAACAACATAAATTGGTTGAAAACACAAACCAACACAGGACCACTAATTCTGATTCAAAAACTGATTAAACCACATTAAATCTTACAACTGATAGCATCATAAATCGTTTTTAAACATTCGTAACGGCCACATGAAACATAAAACATAGTCTAGCCAAGCCCGTAATTCCCTGTCCACTTGGAGGCTGATTGACTAAAGATAAAAGTGAAGTATAACTTTGAGCTACACTGCTTCAGTGACTTTACGGTGAAACGATATTTATTTTTTCTTGACTACATTTTTGTGCAAAGATATTGGAACTATCAAATATCCAAGACTTGTAATAACCAGATTTTATGTAAAGTGATCCATTATCAGTATGTTTAATGTTTTAATTTGGTAATTCGCTAGTTCAAATAACTTACTAACTATAGACATAAAATGTTTATTAATCTATTCCATTACTGTGTTAATTCCAGTACTAATTGTAAATACTTTTGTTTTTATTTACTTAGTAACTGCAATTTTCAATAATAATCCACATTTTAAAACTAAGAATCTCCACGATATTGTTTGTCCCCCAAGAGAAAACTCCATTCATTACAGAAAGAGTCAGAAAGTCCTTTCCGTAACTTAAAAAAATCTAACTCCATTAAAAAGAGTTTCTTGCTTGACCGTCCAACAAGTACTATTCTGTCCTTAAATAATTGCACTCTGTGTAACTTTACAACATGTACTCCTCTATGCTTGCTTTACTGGATGGGTTTTTAGGGCAATTGTAACTAAAAAGGAATTAATAATACTAAAAAAAATTCAATTTTGGTAATTCAACAAAAGACTCGGCTATTTTTAACTAAATTTAAAGCCTTTTTTGTAAATGTTTTATGTAAAACCTAAATTGCATTAACCTGAATATTTTTCCCTTAAATTTCGAATTTGTTTCAAATCGAAATCAAAAAAAATGAATACCAATAATAACTTTTGGACAACACACACACACACAACACCACACACACACACACACACACACAACCGAACGTATAATTGAACTCACAAAAAGTACTATATGCTGCTGCTCTTTCCGCCGGGACTCTCGAACCCGGATCTCCTCACCTTGCCGGGTGAATGTGTCTACCATTACACCCACAGAGCCGCTTAACTTTTTAACGATTAAATTATTTTTGGGTATTTGGCCGTATTTTTTATCACCCCACGTATGTGTTTAAATAACCAAAACTAACTTATGATTGGAAAACCAAATACCTGTCAAATTAATTGTTTACATTCAATTAATATTTGTATGAATGAAGTGGCAATAGGCCTAATTTAAATTTCAAATAAACATTGAATACATTTGTGGAATCTGTAAAATTAGTTACTGTTCATTATTTTGTATAGTGTCCCTTACTTATTTTCAAACAAATACTGTTCAATACAATCTAATAGTATGCCATATAAGTATCTTATAGAAACACCTATAGTAAAGGCAAATATATAATACCATTTTTACTTAAACTTAAGTCCTGTTTAAGTTATTGCGTTAGGGGTCCGAGTTATAGATTCATCAATAGTAGTCAAGGTAATGGCATAGCTTTAATAGAATTTTTTATTATGGAAAATTTTAAATATAATTTTTGCTTCTTACCAATTTAATTTAATGGGAAGTAAATGAAAAATATTTTTAATAGTAACAGATTTCTGGATTTAAGTTTATTAGACCTATATACTTTAATAATGGCTTCAATCGCAAATTTAGTGAACATTTTGGCAATTAATTACCAACAGAAAAATGCTTAAAAAAAGATTTCACAGAGCACTTGTTATCGCAGTTTTAAATTTGTTATTAATGTTTACTATTACTAATAAGCTTTCAAGATAATTCCTTAGAAAGGCCAGGGTTTTGTTCATCGAAGGTATGATGGGTAAACAAAGTGCAAAGTGTAGGGGTATAAGTTTACGTTTAACTACTACCTTTAATATGGAAAACAAATTTGCCTTCTCTAATCGATTATTTTAGTTTATATCATGCTAATTAAAACAAACAACGATATAGTGCCTATTTACATAGTGCGTTACCCCTAACCTCCGGAACAATGGAACAGATTCCTCCAATCCTCGATTAAAGTGGCGCGTCCGAGTGCGGTTAAATAACGTTACATGGTATATCAATATTAGTGGTTTAACTACCAAAAAATTAAACCAGACCATAAACCCCCTTCGTTATTCAATGTAACGATATTAATCGACAAATTATAAATATAAATCTTAATGTAATACAAGCTCAGGTATATGTATTGAATATTGGCAATATACACATGTTTTTGTTCCGTATATTTTGTACGTTTTAGAACTATAAGTAACTGTTTAATATTTGACAGCCAACTCTCATACAATGTTCATCCAGAAAGGACTGCCAATATAATAATAAGATAATGAAAAATTTTTTAAGATGTTTTAACAGTTAGCATAGTATGTAACTTATCGCAAGAATTTCACGGAGCCTTGTTGTAATTGAGTTAACCCATAACAGATAATTTTAAGAATTGTAAACATAAACCTTTTATTTTTTAATAACACACCACCCTGCATGATTATTAAATGACTATTCAAGAAAAAGGGTTTAAATATTTTCTCTACCTAACCACAACTAATATAAATTATATTTAAGATTATTCGTTTTATTGGCCCATAAGCCTCAAATTATGAACAATATACTGTAAGGAAAGAATGCCAGCTAGAATGGAATGAATTAAAAAGAGAGAAGCAATAATATTATTTTACTGACGTTTATCCAGGTTTGTGATAAATGGATATTTTATAGGCAAGTTACAGATAATATATTTTATACATACATTCGGGAAAAAAGTGTCTTGTCTTGTTTTAAGCATTATATCATTTAGATTCATGAGATTATTAATTCTCGGTAAGGAAAATCTCTCAAGAACCACTTGTAATAAGAAAATAATAATAAAAAGATATATAAAAATAACCATATAAAATAACCTTTAATATAAGTTAGTTACCTGAAAAATAAGAAGTTTGAATATAGCAATACAGCTATAAAATATAGCATTTCTCTTTAATCAGGTAGTATAAAACAACCACAACACAGAAATTAATATTTGTTGTTCGCTCACAGATCATATACTCTCATCTTAGTTAAAATATGTGGAGAATTGAGGAAAAGGGATATGTATATATTTTCCAAAAAAATATGAGTTTAAGCGTACAATAATAGCAACTTTACCTTCAAGATTGAGGAGTTTCACATAGGTCTCATTCAAACTGCCATGTCCCATGGCACAGAAGCAAGCACCTGCTGCGGTCGTCCACTATGTCTTCCCTCCGCGAAAGTCCGCAGCTTAGATGACGTCAGAGAACAGGAAGGTTTAGCCTCCCAGAATAACAAGTTTCCTAAGGTTCTTTGTTAACCCTAAGGAGAATTTATCAAAGATGAACTGCCTTGACCGGTAAATGCTGTTTATAGCGCCGGCAGTAACTTTAAGGATCGGAAGAAGGGTAATATTTAAATATAATTATAAAGAGTTTTTTTAATCAAAGACATATATAAATATATTTTCTTCTTTAGGACCTCACAAGGACGCTAAACCGCTCATACGCCCCAAAAAAAAAAACCTTAGATCGGATAGTAAACTTAACAACCAACTCCACTAGTAGATCAGTGGGGCTTTAATTTTAACCAAAACAAGACTTTTCAGACAAACGAATTTATATTTTCTTAATCGGAGCAAACAATGCAAGTACAACTACATCACGAATATAGATTTTAATGACAAGAAGAAGAAATTGTTTTGACTAGAAGAATAAATATTTTAATGCTTGTTACATAATTTTTCTTTATCAGAGCGAATAATGCCAAAAACCTATGTGTAAGCACTTTAAAAGTATCTTTTGGCTGGATTTAGAATAGCATACGGCGTGAATTTATTGCTTTTTTGACATGTAAAAAACAAGATTCTCAAGTCCAACTTAATTGACGATCTTAATAATTTGACATAATTATTTGGTGATGGGGACAGGAGGAATCTTGAAAACAGTCATCATTTGGTATAAAACAGTTGCATTGACGATGAAAAAGTACGATCGGAATTATGAAATAAACAATTTATTTATAGAGTTTAGGTTAGTAACACATATGATCATGGATGGTGTGTTTGTCAACAAGTCATCATCCTACAGTACAAAACAAGATAAGTTCCACAATAGAGTAAATACAATTTTGAGTAATTCATCTTGTAAGCCCACAAAAAGTTGTGACAATGACGTCAAGAGGAATCTCCAGATGTAATCTACTACTACATTTAAATCAACAGCCTTATCGTTTTCCTCTACAGTAGAACAAGGGGTCGTCATAAAGATCAATCATGAGCATATCGCAAGTTTGTGTTTGTTTTGCTGTAAGAAGTTATACAAAGAGTTAATCTCCCGGAGCTGCTTACATGGTTGTATTTGTTGTAAGTAAGCTCTTGCTCTTGAATATGGAATGCCCAGTAATAAAAAGTGACGGATTCACTTTATCATATTTCGTCTTGAAGATATCTCCACCCTTAGAATCAACTACCATCCCAATCGTTGAAGATCTCATTTTAAAGGCCATTGTGTTTTTGGTCAGATCCTGAATACGAGAAGAAATAACTGTGCCTTAATTGAAGCAGTTTCTAGCAAAAACATGGAGCGTGCAGATATTTAGAAACCCATTAATAGTTGTTTTTGGTATTTAAATGAAGTGGGGAGGGGCATACCATGTCAATATATCATACTAACTTTTTATTTGGTTCTTCTGAAGTTTTACACACAAGCAATCCAAGAGAGCGAAACTAAAATGCAAACAATTAAAAAATTAAATAAAACTTAAGTGGATTTTTAAGCTTAACTTTAGAAAAATGCAGCCTGAAACTAAGAGGAGTGTGAGTCCCTTATGACGGCTGGTAGTCAATAAACTTCTTTGTCTGTGTTTCAGGGATTTCTCCCTATCACAAAGCGATTGGGGGATACCTTTGATCAAGCAACATAAGGTTAGGGGGGGGGGGGTTTCAGAACTCACAAGGGTAGAACTCTTGTTTTGGCCTTCATTTTGCTACCTACGTTTTCAAATACATTCCTGATGCGGATTATCACACGTAACAAAGCGCTATGTAAGCTACGTATCTCCAAAAATTACAATCAATTATTGTTCCTTGTGAAATAGAATTATTTAAATGTTCATAATATTTTCAAATTAAATTTAATGTTTTCTTATTTCCACTCTTCATAAATGGCATATTATTCAATTTGTTTTCTTTTATTATATCGCTAAATACCAAAACAGTTGGTTCAATATTGCATAAATAAATATTGCGCTTAAATTTTTATTTTGTTTCTACCATACATAAAGTGAGGTAACACTGTTAATTTAAGGTTATGTACTTAATTTAAAAACAGATTGAAACTTTCCAAAACAAAACAAACAACATAATCGCAGGGCTCTTTCATAACTAATTTTCAGGATTATGAGTTTCTAGATACATTACAAAGCTGGCTTTGATGATTCATTGTCCACAGTTGCCTGAGGAAATTGCAAAATTTTTGGAAGAAATTATGATATTTCTTAGTATTTAGATAAAAAAATATGTTTTGTCTTAAACTTGAATTCAGACTGTAGAGTCAATTCCTGACCATTTGGCGGCTAAAACATATAAACTAACTTGGGAAGTTAATTTCTTCGATATTTTCCCCGTATGTATCCGTGTGCGTGCGTGTGTGTATGTGTGTTTTATATGTAAAATTTTGCGCAACTTAACAAGATTAAAATAATTTGATGACTAAACTATCTTGGTAATAGAACGATATATCTTCAAACCGGTCATCATTGCCATAAAACAGTTGAATTGACGATGAAAATTATGAACATCAATTTGCAAGAAGCCTTTTGATCTCTTTAGAAAATAGACTGATACTATTAAAATATTAAGAGTTACCCACATAAAAAGTGTCCTTCTTTTGTTTTTTTATAAAATATTCTGTAAAAAAGAGGTCTTTATAGTAATTCCTAAAAACGCCATAGTTTCATATTAATAATAAATAAAAAAAGTTATTTAATTTAAATGGATTATTTTTTGTGAAAAATAACCTGCAAAGAGTGATGGATAATGAAAATTCCACCTAAATTCACCTAAATAAATGAAAAACATTGATCACATAAAAGGTCACCGGTGGCTTGGATGTATATTTGATTGGTTATAATCTCAAACAAATTACAATTCAGCAACACCGCTATAATAAATAACTAATAAACCGCTCATTGTTTGAAAAAAATTTGTATATACATTGAGTCCAGTGCAGCACACTACATTCGCTCACCCCCATCTATCGACATACTAGCAGCCCATTACGGCAGCTCTCCCTTGTCCGATCCGGGTTTCCTCAATCTCCTAGTTTGTTATAATAAAAAGTCACTGGCGCAAATTGAAGTCTTTATTGAGGCTGAGTCCTCTTTTTATATTTATGTTGAAAGGACAGCACCAGTCTGTTTAATCAGCCCTCAACCCGATGAATGCTGGTTTGTTCCGATTTTCTATAAGATATTTAAATAATAATAATCTCTTTTTTTAAAGTTTGAATAATCTCATAACCCCGGATTTGAAACGCGAATCCCACAGGCTAAATATGATGGATATATAAGGCACCGTGATAGGGAAATGAAGAGTATCTAGAGGAGGAAAAAGTTAGAAGAAATTCTTCAGGAGAAAAATACCCGAGAACACACTGCGTACACCGCTGTTCGCACTTATTATTTCCAAATCACTACACGACATTTCGGTTACTTTTATTTATTTCGCCCTAATACCCCAACCATATATATATATAGTAAATATCACAATATACGCCTGAAGAATATTTCATTATAACAAAAATAAAGCAACCTATTTCATTCGAATTCGTTAATTAAGTCATTACAAGATTGTAGCGTTTTTAAAAAAAATAGCCCCCCAAATGGTTGATTTCTTAATATAAAACTTAAATTAAATTGAAAATTGTTGGAAGAAAATAGTGGCATTTAATTTTAATTAGAATGTGAGAAGTTTAGGATAAAAACGAATATGTAATCCAATGGCAAGTTAGTTCTGGTAACTTTTAATTATTAGGAATGAGCTTCACAGCCCTTCAATTGATCAGAATACTTGTCTTGTACTGCAGTTACGTTAGATCTGGGAAGGCTAATTGTTCTCAGGTTGGATACGTCGGGGCCAATGATAGAACACCGCGGATGATCCAACAGATTTGGTTGGGAGGATGGGGAACTATAAAAACCGTCAGCTCATAATTTTCGCCCTTCTTTTGGTTATTATCGTAAAATTGAGTTGATTACAGTAGGCGCCGTGTTTCTAAAATTTTTTTTCCAGAGAGGAATTTTGATGTAAGCAACACATTCACTGAACGTTCTTAATGAAATAGTCCTTATTAAATCTTAATTAATTTTGTTGTCTTCTTTATAGGACAAATGACAATTCAAAGAAACTACAGAGCAATCTGCATAACTGATTTCTCGATGAACACTAGAGCACAATAGAATCCTACAAGTTATCATTTGGTTCAAAAACTTGCAAGAATAGTGATTTACAATTGAACTTTGTTAATAACTTTAATTGAAATTTGGAAATTTAGTTAATCTATTAATAATTAATTGGAAACTGTTTTATTGTGAAATAATAATAGGAAATTATTGTTTGAGAGAGTTGTATCTGAAATTGCAAAAGAACTTGAAAGTTAAGGTAAAACTAGTGGAAAGAGAAGTTTGATTGTTGTATTTTTGGAATTTTTGAGTGGAACTTAGAGGTGAGACATTTTTTATTTCAGTTATTTCCAAGTGATATGTTGAATTTTTATTTGAAAACTTTATTATTTTATTTCAGAAAAGAGCTCTGGTTTTTTTAGTTTGATATTTTTTGATTAATATTTTTATATTTCTTGCCAAAGGACTTTTAAAATTCCTAAAAAACGGTTTTTGTCAATTCTT
>NW_025787217.1:0-14016 GCF_021130785.1 Homalodisca vitripennis
TTTAAAAACTTTTCAAACATAATTTCATACTCCCATTTATACTGTAATACTTATATTTTTTTTTTAATTAACAAATTTTAAAAATCAATTTACAATAATTGTTTATTCTCCTTGAGTTTTAGTATATCGAGGTTTTCCACTGATTTTTTCATGTTAAAGAATTATTTATGGACTTCTTGTCTATTACAATTGACAAGTTAAAATCTCTAGTCACTGTAACTATTAAGACACTGTAATTATTTAAGTTAGGTTAATTTTTAATTATGTTTAATGACACCATTTCATGTTTGTGTGTTTTTAATATATATATATATAATATATTTTAATTTTAATTTGAATTTTCTTTTAAGTTTAAGTATAATTCATTACTTTTTTTAAGTTTAATTTTTTTCTATTATCCTTTTCATTCCTGTTATTTAACATAAGCTAAATCTCTAAGCAAAAAAACTCGAAATTTGATTCCTTTAGTTTGTGCTGAGAAAAAAGACATATGTATCCATATATTGTAAGGTCAAAACTTTTTGGCAAAAATTCAAAAAATAATCGAGAACTATAGAGTTTTTTACTCGAATAAAAAAACATTAATTTTTTACTTTAATACAATCGTCGTGGTGCATATAATTTGATTTCTTCACCCACTTACTTTTGAAATTTCCCATCTTCTCCTGTCTTCCCATTAAGAAAATGTTTGTGCTGTCCTGAACCTTTTTCCTAGGGGTCCACCCTGCCCATGTTCCACCTTTCTTATGCTAAAGTGGCTATTAATCAACTATTTACCCAATTTGTTCAGGAGCTATAAAGATATTCAAGGTTCTCTTTTAAAATAGATTTATTACAATTACAGCCAGAACAAAAGGATAATTGTTACGTCTGTCAAATATATTTCATTAATGTGCTGCTTGCTGACCCGAACTATGAGGAGGAGAGAATAAGGCACAGGAGTACTCACAGTTATCATACAGATGGCAAAAATATCGTCGGTTCACAAGCCTGGAGAGTATAAAGTTATGTCTCCTTGTCATAGGTTTTTATTGTTTTAACTCAGGTGGCCTCTGGGTCCCCGCAAGCTGAATATGCTGCTCGCCAAAAGACATTTCAGCAAGCTATAGTGGTAGGGGTCAGACAAGAACAATCTCCTTTTTGAGTATTCCCCAATTATTTAATTTTAGTCATTGCCTTATATTTCCATATTTTTGAAATCAAGGAAAATTATACGGGTGGAGTGGAAAAACTAATATTGGATAATATAAAGTTGCAATGCCTGTAAATGCCCTGTGGCTGTAGTAAACCAGTTATACTGTGTGGAGACAAATTGAATGATTGCCTGTGGAGCAGTATTTTATTACAATCCTTCTATAAAGACTTACTAATGATGGCTAAAGAAAAAATTTTTGTTATGTCAAATTTATAATTTTTAATAACTTCTGGAAAGTATGAAGTGGTTCTGTTAATTTAAAAAAAAAAAACTTATAAATTGGGAAAAATAATAAAATAGTAAAAAAAAAAAATTTTTGGCTATTTTACAGGGTGGGAGGCCCCGTGAATCAGGATAAAACTGCAGGACCTGCTTTGCCCAAAGCTAAAGAACAATCAAAGCACTTGCAGCAGCTCGTTATGACAGCATTTAACGCATCTCCTGAAAGATAATTTACTATATAATCACTTTTTTTTTTTTTTTTTTTTTTTTGTTAAATATAATTTATCTATAATCGAATAAATTCAATCTAGTTATTTTTTATTTCCGATTATTATTACTTTGTTTAGGAAACCATCTAATTATCTATTAGTATTACCTACCAGTATAAAGGATTGCAACCTGAAGAGTCAGGTAACCGCCTCAAGACACGAGTATAGAGGATTAGGAACCAGCTACCTTGGGTTTTCCGTCCGTGTTATTTCATAACATCTTACTCATGAGTAAGCTGCATTCTGTATTCAGTTTCAGTGTATTCTATGTTGTTTGGTATAATTTTCCTCATTAAACGATGTTTACTTATCGTTATATACTAAATCACTTTTATGAAAAAAATTACAACAGATAATTTTGATTGCATTTGATCTAGAGAAGTGCACTAGGTGACTAACCAGGGCGGATAGTTAACTTAGCTGTGGCCCCTTTGGAAAACCCACCACGGTCTTCCAAATGGAAGTCATGGCAAATAGAATCGTGGCACCAGGGAGACTCATTACAAGAGGCCAAAAGGAGCAGGGAATATTTAGTACTCTCTGGATAGCCAGGCTGCACTAAAGGCACTTGATGGCCTTATTTGTTTTGACATCGAAAGTAGTTTGGGGAATGGAAGAATGCTCTGGTAGAGGGATCAATGGCAAAGAACAGATTTACACTCGGTTGGGGGTGCCGGGCCAACGACGGGGCATCCATGGAAATGAAAAAGCAGATACCTTTTTCCCAAAATAGGTACAGGAATCCTTTATGTGTTGGGATGAAGTCAGGTTGTGGAGTAACTTTCTCTTTACAGCAAAAGCTCTCATAAAGATTGAGAAAAAGGATTAGATCCTGGAAACTGGAGTTAGGTCCTCTGGACAATGAGACAATCTAAAAATGTTTATCTCTTCTTATGCTAGCCCTTGCATGTGGAGTAAACTTTTCTCTTACAGTAAAAAACCCCCGATTAAAACAAAGCACTCATGAAAGACTGAAGAAAAAAGGAATTAGATTCCTTAAACTGGAGTAGGTGACTTCTGGACTGAGACAATCTAAAATGTTTATCTTCTTTTTATGCTAAACTGTGAGCAGCTCTCCTAGAACAAAGTAAGGAGGATATTAAGTATTGATATTCGAATGTCAACAGGACATGGGTCCCCTTAGGAAACATCTGATTGGAAGGTGGGTCTTAGCCAGACTGATGAATCCAGACTCTGCGGTATAAACAGAAGAATCAGCAGAACACAATTATGGCTAAACTGTCCCGCCCATATAAAAAAACGTAGGAAAAAATTCCCAGAGGCATGTCTTCTCAACTTTATGTACAATGTATTTAAGTATTTTGGACAGTGGACATCAAGAGTGTGCTTGTTGTAAGTTTTTTTCTTTACAATAATAATTTTTTATATTTTCGGTTATTATTTTTTAATCGTCATATTTTAGTTTTTTTATGTGTACATGCCAAAAAAAAGGGGAGTGAAAGTGTATTAATACATAAATTTAATGACTTCTGCGAAGCAACTGGAACGTATGACACTGCCAAAAATATATTTAATAAACAGTAACTAATCTTTTATCCGTCCGTTTTCATTTGGACGATGTGTGTGTCCGGCATGCGATAACTCTACGCCTACGTGTAAAACACAAGGCTGCTCGCCAGTACTTGTAGAGCTTTTTTAAACAAATTTTTGTTCATTATATTTCTTCTTTCTCAAGAAACAATAATAAAGAATAAATAAATTCAGCTTCGCAAAAGAACGAAATTTGTTAAAAATCTCTACACTGATTGTTGGCGACACAGCTGTTAAATGAGTTGTGCAGAAAGGTCTGCACACATGTATCTTTATTATAAAAATGGAGGTCACATTGGAAAACAATCTTTTGAAAACCTGCTCTTTTAAGTCATAAATAACTATTTTTAAGTAATTATAAAAAAGTAATTAAAGGTACTTAAATTATATTAAATAAATTATTTGTGAAATTGCAACCAGGTTCTAACATTTAAATTAAAAAAAATATTGCATAGTGAGTGAAATTTTTTCGTTTGCAAATGGTAGCATTATCATGCCTCTTTAAAGACTGCTGATATAATAGGAATTTACTGTAAACTTTCAGTCGTATTCCGGCAATGGGGGGGGGGGGCCCAAAAAGTGCCTATCTCCTGTTGAGATTTTCTTGTTTACACCATCCCAATCGAAATGCGGTATAAACATGAATAGAAATTTTTTTACTTACTTATGTCAAAATTCATAGACTATTTCGTGTAATGCATATTTCCAATGCATTAGATAGTTTTTAAATTGGTCACTACACAGAATTTTTCTAAAATTAAAATGTAAAAACAAATGTTTCTGCCGTCTTTAGTAAACCTTTAGCTGCAACTGTCAACAGCATGTTTACTGTCAGTTTGATTTTGGATTGTGCTTCATGAATTATAATTAATTATATATTCCATAATTCTAAAATATTCCAGGAAATCTTTTCTGGCTTTTTGACGTGAACAACACGTCTTGAAATTAGGGTTGCGGCTCGGAGTACACTCATGATAAAGTGTAACGCCCGGTAAGCGTTACGATGCCCGTCCCAGTGGGGTCCGCCGCACGGGTATCCGGCACGGGATTAAAAGCAGATAACTGTGGGTCCGCCGCACCGGGATAGAAGCAGTATAACTATGTTTTATTCGGTGGAAAATGGTGGAGTGCTTAGATTCTGTCATTTACAACAACTACAACAATAAAGGTAAATAATTGTACACTGAATATTTCATCTATCGTAAAACTATGATTGATGTGAATTAATTGTTAGAATTGACACAAAAGGTTGAGAAAACTGAGTTTATAGGTTATGTCATACTATTGACAAATGTTGATAGTGTTTATAGTAAATTATTAGTTTAAATCACTCTAGCAACTCAAATCGTAATTCAGTCGAGTTGAGAAAGAAACAGCGCGTATTGCTAGTCAAACATTTAAAATAACAAATTATAAAACCTCTTAACATCTGTCATAACAGTGCGACCAAACAAAACGAACCTAAACCGACCCAATCACAACGCGCGGAGTTAGAATTTTAACTGTTGTTTAGCAAGAATTTCCAAATTTCCAATTTTTTAGTAAATGTTTTATTCAACTTTAACCATTTACCAATAACAAATTTTAATTAATTTCAAATTATGTACAAATTTTTTAGTAAACAAATATATATTTCTATAGTTAAAATTTGTTGCAATTCTTTATTTTACATTCAATTCCCTTGTTCCCTATTGTTTGCAATTTAATAGATATTCATACTCAAAAAATATTCTACCGAGAAAAAGACGTTGTTGTCACGTAAAATCTTCGCCCGTAAAAAACGCGACTTTACAGGCAACCATGAATTTTTTTTTTTTTTTAAATGTGATTTGTTGTTAGTTTTTAGAATGTCAATATAGCAAATATTCATTTATTTTTTCATCCATACAAATTTCATTATACTCTAATCAAATATTGTAAAAATAAGAATTAGCCAATATTTGATTCAGCCGTTTTTAGTAGAGTAGCTCTTAGAAACACATTCACTGGGTTCATTTTTTATTCTATACGATCAGAAAGATGATAGGAAAAAAGAACAAACCAAAAAGTGACTAAAAGGCCCTGTTGAATTTGTATCGTTTTAAAAATTAGTTTTTCCCTATTAAAACTTCTCATCGATCATCTTGAAATCCTCCCGCAAGGCTACAACACTGTTTGAGAACCACTCAAATATAAAAAGACAGATTTTATAAGCAGTACTCAAATATATAAAAGTTCCCGGTAAGCCATTGTAGGGTTACTACTCGTACAAAACGCATGAGGTGCATTGAAGTGAAATATTGTCACCAATTTTTTGACATTGACTCCAGTCTAATTATATTTTCCTTTTTCTACTCACATGAATAAACACTGTCACTTATTAAAATCTCGTAAGTATTACACAGTTTGTTTTGTGTAAATTTATTTATTCTTCCATTTTCTTATTGCCATTTATAGTTACCCAATGAGACCAATTGTAAAGATAATTCGCTAACCTTCTCAGTCAAATCTAAGGACTAGCAGAGACCTTCAATTGAACTCATTGCTGCTAATATTAAAATGAAACATACAAAATTTCACGTGTATATGGTCAATTCGTTTTTGAAGGATAGCTTACGATATCTTTATTCAACAGATAGACAGGACAGACAGATAGAGAAGAAAACTATAAATTTTTCTTAGCCCCTTGAGTTATTAAAAAGGCCCCTTTACATAACACTCAGCCAACAAATCATTTTGTTTTTGATTAAGAAATATAGGATATATTAACATACATGGGCTTCAGGAGGTGTTTCACTTCTGGTTGGTTTTATACTTTTCCAATTAAACCCACACTGGGTAACAGGCCAAAAACCATATGTGTTACTTAAATTAAGGACATTTCTATGGATGTCCATTATTGACAACAATAGTTAACTGTAAATATGGAGATATTTGAGGGACCAGAGAAAGGTCCTAGTCTACTGTGAGGGAGATGACTGGTGGGAATGTATGATGGGGCTTTCCCTAGTGTTAAAGGCAGTTAACCAGCTTAGAGATAAGGCCTGTGCTATCCTGTCCGCTTTGACCTGGAAAGGCTGGTGCAAGAGCTTCCCCCCTCCTCTTAACCATCCCGAATATCCCTGTCACTAAGAAAGCAGGCGCAAAATTCCTTTAAGGAATAATTGCGACGAGGAGATATCTCAGCTTCTTGTCCAAAGATCAAAAACAACAAAATGTTAATTTTTACATCAGAATTTAAAATATTTCAGAATATATTAAGGTTACAAATTGTCAATTAACATAAAGAATCCAAACTGTTGTTTTTTGATTTCATTCTTTAAAAGATTAAATATGTTAAAAATATTTAAAGTTATCTTTTTTCCGTCGAAATATCAATATGGTTTATATTGTAACAATTTATTACAATTACATTAGCAACAGTTTTTTATGAATTTGAAGACAGGAGTATAAATTTTGACACTCATCATTGACAGGATGAAAACAGTGTTTGAATCTTTAAAAAACGGATTATTGATTCCTAATGTTTATTGCCCAGCTGCAGCTGGTGTTGCCACGGTAGTCTGGCGATCAGTAAACTAACAAAACCCTTGATCAACAAAATCTTGTGTTAAAAACATTTTAAATATTGATCAACAAAATTACAAGCACAGAATATACTTTAAGATGCTCCATTTAATCGTGATTCAATAGCCGACTTTTTTAAAACCGTTCCCGTCCAAAAATGTAAAAGATAAGATGGTAATTTAATAACAAACGTTTTTTCATATACGTCTAAAATTACGCTACTTAAACCAGTACAACTTGTATTTATGCTGTAATAAAATAAAACCAAAACCATAACTTTTTTCGTGTGTTTACTAACACAACTGGAAGTTAGCCATTTGTAAATAAACTTGTTTTTATAGGGTAATAAATGCAATTAATAAACAAACTAAAAATTAAAAGTTAACCTCCATAATTATAGTTCTACTAGTTATTTTGTGATTAATGTTTAAAACGGGTATCTGTACTTTTTGATCCCGATAGTAAAGTGGTTCGCGCGAAAGGACTGATTAAATGTATGCATAAACACTAGTTAGTTGTTTAATCTGTCTATAATTTTGCTGTCCCCTACAATTTTGGTCCCACTTGGGGTAAACGACTTCCCCCCTGCCACATCTCTAGAAAACTACGGCTCTGAGTTTAGGTTACTCTTGAAAATTTTATGGCCACATTCATTATGGAATACCATTTTGGCAGTAAGGGGAAGCCCAATGATAGATTACCAAAACTCTACTGGCTTTCCTATCGTAAATTACTTAATCAAGGAAATCATGAACTAACTGCACAGCAGCAAATTA
The DNA here is from genome assembly GCF_021130785.1 of Homalodisca vitripennis. Classification (NCBI taxonomy): domain Eukaryota; kingdom Metazoa; phylum Arthropoda; class Insecta; order Hemiptera; family Cicadellidae; genus Homalodisca; species Homalodisca vitripennis. The sequence goes on from NW_025787217.1 coordinate 7,560, forward strand.
TTAATTTGCAAGAAAACCACTGGTTGCAGGTTTACAGTTTTAATAATAAATTGCCACAAACATATTTTAAGTATAAGTAATAATTTTGATTTTTTAATAAAGAATTGAAACGATTACCTTATTGAAAAGGTTTTGTTATTTTTGATGATCTCTTAAGGACAATATTTGATATGATACTTCAGTCATTGTTAATATGGATTTAATTGTAAATTAATTAACTCAATATATGTGATGATGGCACTTGTTTGTATGTTTATTTTATGTGCAAAATTGTGAATAAAGTATGATTTGGATTCTACTCTTCTTGTTTATTTTAATACCTGAGATCCGCTGAGTTTTTGAATAAAAAGATTATTTTCTATTTATTTCGTCTCATTCACAACTTTTATGTATACCTTCAAAATAAAAACTGTATTTTCTGTATAAAAACGTTATTTCAATTGTTAAATGATATATATATAATAAATATATTAATATATATATTAATATATATATATACTATAAAAAATATATATACTTAGGCAAAGTAAGCTAAGTTAGAGTGTGTCACGGGACATGTTATAAAAATGTTCTTTTATTTTAAAAAATTAATTGATTTTGTGTAGTTGTGCTTAGTTTTTTGCAGTCTAGTTGTCATAACCATAGATTACAATAAGACCAAATAGATGGGCTATGCCTATCTTGCCAACATTGGGGCAGGATGAAGCCAGGTCCGCCATGTTGTCGTGGGATAGAAAAACTCAAAACTACGCTCCGATTAGTGTAAAACAATTCAGTTCTCTTCCCGTTTCAATCAACTCTGTGATCTCACCCTACTTAGAATAAAGAAAATATCTTTTGAAATACTTTTGTTATGAGTGTAAGTCAAAATAAGCTATGGATGCCTGTGGTATCATTCAAAATTGTTCAAAAAATTTAGTTTTTGCAATTTTAAATAATTAAATAAAAGTCGAGAATTATCGTTTACATTTTAAAACTTTACATAAAAAAAGTTAGTCCGGCTGCTACTTTTTGCCGTTTTTTTTGGTCCAGGCAAGTTTAAAAACGGTGGAAAAATGTTGTTGAATAGTTGAAGTTTTTTGGAACATATTTTCTTTTTTAATTAGCTCTTATGGTTTTGGCCAGAAAGTTAATTGTTTGTGAGGACGTTTAGTTTACGAGTGCCCCGCGACCGCCTTGGAACTCAACGCTCCGTGCGGTTCCGGTGCCGAGGCCATCTGTTTCCTCGTATCGTTTACATTATAGCATATATATAAAAAGTGAAGTAGAAACACGCTTTATTTTGTACTTGTTTACAGTAATTACTTGAAATAAAAATCACATAAGTTATGTAATTAATGAAGGAATTTAATCTGAAGTCAAATACTTCTAAACAAGTATAACTAAGAGTTTATTTGCTATTTATTTTTTGCAATAGTATACTATAATATCGAGCAAAGTTTGTATTAATTGCGGGGGCTATGCATGTATTAGATTGAGGGAAAAAACATGACTTTAAACCTTTATAATCCTTCAGCTCAAATATATCCCAAAACACAATTATCTAAAGTTATATGTTTACATTATTATAACAAAGTGCTATAAAGGTTTAATAAAAATATTTTGTTAAGTCTGTAAACATTTATTATACAATTAGTAAGGCAATAAGTAAGATTTATAGATTAGTTTTAATAAAAGTATGGACAATTTACTTATAAACGTACCAATAAAAAATACAGTTTCAACTTTACAACATCCAGTTAATAGGTAACTAAATCTGTAATACTCAGTTGAGAAGAGGAGAACTTTTAAGTCATATATTTATGAAATGTTAGTTTATTGACCTTTGAAAATTGCGCTAAAGAAGAAAGAAAATATAGGAATAGATTTTGTTTTTATAATGGGAACAAAACAAAAGACAAAAATGCAATACAATTGAAAAACTTGAACACTTTAAAATTCAATGAACCAACTATTGCCCCAATGAAACGTTACTGTTTTCAGAGAGATAATGTGTCCTAAGTTTGGTTTTGTGTATTGATTCATTGAAATTTCTTTGAAAAATGGTTGTACTGTAAGTCTCAAACTTTAAAATATTTCTTAGCTATTGCCTTGTATAAGAAGTACAAAAATGGTTTTGTTTCGGGGCCCATTGTCAAGGAAATGGGTCCCCTGGAAACAAATCCCATTCCTATACATTTCTTCCATAACTGAATGACGTCCATCTTTTCAGTTAATTTTTTTTGATTTGAATGTGATGTCGTCCTTTTGTTCAAATTAAACTTAACAACACAGACTCGGCAATTAAACAGAGCTTTTCGTACAGCCTCTGGACGGTTGGCACTAAACCCCCCCTATTTTTACATTTAACCAAACTTTGAGAACACGAAACGTTGACCTACCAAAAGTTCCACCACGCACTCACAACAAACAAATTTCAGTTTTAGAGCTTACTTACAACATATCCAGCAATTATTATTCTACTACCCCCCCCCACCCCCCCCCCCCCCCCCCCCCCCCCCCCCCTATTTCACATGTAATATTCGACGTGGTTACACTTCAAAAATATTCATTACAAACTTCTTCTTCTTCGTCTGCTTCCTCTTGATCCTAAAGATTTCTGTTCTTCATCGTCCAAGGACCTTCACACCCATGGGTGTATTTGAATTGATTTCTTGAACTTCATTCCTCTGATTTTTAAGGCTCAAGAATCAATGTTTTGTTCAGAATCAATGGTGTATCCTGTTTCCGACTCATGTAGCTCTTTATGAAGTAGAATTCTTTTTAAAGGCACCAGTGAATTCTCTGCATGATGGGTTGTTGTTGAAACCTCCACGAGAACGAATGTACCCGAACCCCCCCCCAGTCTATCATAGGTGATCTTGACTGATCTTTGTAAACTGGAAAGTACATAAGTTTATACAATCCATTGGCCTGTACATACTCTTTGTAAAGTGCCATTGTACTTTCAAATACACAGCGGTAAAATCCGAGAAAAATCCTGTTTTCCTTTTTGCGAATTACAGTATTGGTTGTCTCTTTTTGTCTTGTAGTTTTTGCAATGTAGTCTGATTTTATGTGAGCACTTTTTCCTGTTAAGGGTTGGTGCAATAAAGTATAGTCAGAGTTTGTGGTAATCGTGATAATTTAGTATCCTGGATAAAGGTGCTCTGTTTCGAATATTTAGCCCCTAATGCTACCCGACAGTTTTACACATCGAAATAGTAGGTCGAAATGTTTCGCACAAACTTAATGGTGGCAGAGCAACCTTCAAATTCCAGAAGCGATTGTAATTTGTTAATAAATACTGCAACGAATCTGCAACATAGGTGCTTAGGGTAACTGGGCGGCCTAGCTTTAACCTTCATATTTTTTTGTTTAACATAATTTTATGTGTTATTTGACAAATTGTATCCCAAATGAAGGCCTTCTTCTGTGTATTGAAGATCATGCCGTTTTTTGGATATAAACCCCAGTCAATTTTATTGTTTTCACCATCAAACATTACTTTGTGGTCTCCCAACGTAATTCCTTACGAGCTTCAACTTGTGAGCCGGATCTAAAAGAAAATGCACTCGATCGTTTGTGGATTGGGTGTGAGAAACCAGAAGATTTTAAGTTTTTTTCCGTCTATATTTGCAACCTAAGTTGTTAAGTCCATAGCAATGTTTGCAAGCAGTACCATCGGTAGTTAGAGATGCACTAACCCTAATGTTTGCGTCGTGGAGTAGTTCCAAACTTTGCTTCACCAAGGTACTCAGATGATCTCCCTTTGTGGGATCGCAACAAAAAAGTGTCCTAAAGGAACTATCCACTTCCATGAAGAATTTAATGGCAACCAAAGTTAAATAAAAAGTGCCTCAGTTTGCAATTGGGGCAGTGTCATCGAGACAATAATGGTGCTTCCTACGTTCACGGTGCCGTGGAACCTATGCCCATCCCTTTCAAAGCTTTTGCCTTATAGACATTGCAGTCTAGCATCATAAGAACATAATTGGTTGTCTTGAAACGTTGCTGCAATGTTCGTTTAAAGCTCGTACAACCTCGACACAAAATCCTGGTTCCGCGTTGACACTGAGATACCTCAACGAGCGTAACGTTCCGATGATGGTGTTCACGTCCAGTGTTAAAGGTTTTCCGTAACGTATGTGTATGCCTTCGGAGACAAGAAATTGGAGTGTGATAGCAAATGCTTTGAGCCTTTCGTCAAAAAACCTTTTTCATTTTAGGGTTATACTGTTTTTGTCCGCCGCTCGCTTTAACAAACAGTCCTAATTCTGAGAAATTGATTCTAATCCTAAGAAGGAAACAATCTTCTTCTGGTTGAGAAATTTAATTTTTCCTTAAGAAGTCTAGTATGGATTCTAGAAATTTGCTACCCTTTTTTTCAATCGTCTTCTATTTTGCTGCAGAACCTTTACCTCTTTTTTGTAAGTCGAGACATCTGACTTGCATTTTTCAAGAGCACATTTTAAATTTTTTTGTTGGTGATATCAAAAGAGTTCGTTGAACACATTTCTGGCTCTTCTTTTCTTTTAAGTGGTGTTAACGGTCCTTTTACACTCAGAAAAGTTGGAAAAAATCGCTGGTACCCGCTTCCTTCTCGTATCCGGACTCTGCAGAGAGATGTTTCGGGTCCGATATCCCGCCTCCCGGAAGGTGTGAAGAGCAGAGTCTACTGTGACGATTCGGCTCCCAATATCCTTTCTTCTAACTGCGTTTGATCCATCGTTTGCCGTTGTTCTGCGCCGTTTTGAAACTGAAAACACAGTAAATGGCATTAAATTGTGAAAAAAACATAGCATGAAAGATAAAATACAATAGCGAAACACAATGGCAAAAATGACAGTTAAGCATCCACAGATAATAATAAGATTAACTTATTGTGCTTGCTGTAATCTAAGTACGCATCATGCAATAAACATTATGCGTTTACGAACATTTTTTTTTTTCGCTGATATATCTTTGTCCGCTATTATGAAATACATTATGATTGTTACAAGTTAGACCAAACCTAAAATTGTTTTTGGCTAATTAACCAAAAGTAGTTACAAAAAACGTAACAGTTACTTACAACAAAATTTTTTATATTCTGGTAACCATAGATTACAATTATTGTATTCAATGCCAAAACAAATTTTTACATTACTTGGGAAGCCTGATGATTCAGAGGCAATAATTTATTTAGAATTGTCCAAATGATTATTAATTTAAGGTCACGTCCATCAAGGATACATACGTTGTGGCAAATCCATATGGTTTTTGGTTATTGTATAAAATTTTAACATGGTAATTAATAACAACTGCGTATAAGGTTTTGAGCTTACCTGTGATAAGTTATCCCCTCTAGTTTTCCTTTTATTGAATCATTCCAAAAGCAACACATGACATAGGCATTTTTGTGTTTGTGAAGACAACACCATCCACAACATAAACAAGTTAAACAAGAGTAATACAACAAGATGTTTAGCAACACGCCGTAAGCACACGCCTCAGTGAATCGGAGTGTGTAGCAGGTGACTACAGTAAGGTCGACATGGGCGAAGTGAAGAGCGGGGGGTGCAAGGCGACGCTCCCTCAGTAAGGGTGACTCACGCCCGCGACGCCATAATGTTGAGTAATTAGCCGCTCCGCAGTGGCTTCACCTGCGAGCACCCGATGTCCTATCCTATTGGTCCTTATTGTAATCTATGATGTCAACCTACGTATTTGAGCAATTTAAACTATTGTCAAGCAAGCCTTTTTGATTGATTTTACTTTTTTTGTGTTTTTTTAATGTGTTAGTGGTAAATAATAATTTATGAAAAAATTTAATTATTTTTTTAGTTCCCCAAGGCCAAAAAGGCCATATTCAGTCCTGGGGGCAGGATCTTAAGAGAAATTAAAGTTTTTAAAAACGAAAAACATAAATATTAGGGTTTTTTGTCATACTCTTATTAGAAAATAGACTTTCATTATTGCTAAAAAAACCACTAGTATCATTTTCTAGGTATAATTCTACAATTTGATTAATTTAACTGGCGTGTATAAAAATTCAAATTTTAAACCACATTATAGTGCTTTATGTATTACAGAGGAGGACCCTTCAATATTTTCAATATTGTCGTAGAAGAGTCCATCGGTTTCCGATATTTTTTAACTCCAGTCTTAGTATTCGATATAGGAGTATGGGTGAAATTCTGAATAAAAATGTTTTACTCATTTGTTGCTAATTTTACTTATTATGATTCCAAGAGGCAGAAAACCAATTATTTGCAAGGATAGTACAAACCAATGATGGTTAATATTAATTCAGACATCTTACTTAGATAACCAAGAACTAAATAAATATATAGAACAACAACAGTACAAGCATCATTGTAGAGAGTTATAATGGTGTGAAAAGGATCAAAGGACTGACATGTGATAATATTGAAACGCAAAAAACTTTTGAATAAATGTAACCAAGTGAAGATACATGAACTGCATACATTGACGA
>NW_025787218.1:0-13722 GCF_021130785.1 Homalodisca vitripennis
AATCGCTTATCAGCTGCTGAAGGATCGCTACCATAATACTAGGCGTCTACTCACACTACATTTAAATCAAATACTAGACCTTCCTGTCATCTCCAGCACATCTGTGAAGAATATCCGTGCTTTCCTTAATCTTTTTCACGAAATACGCAATCACTTAAGCACTAAACAATGACATCACTAGTAACAACCCACTTCTCTCAGCCTTGTTTATTACGCAAGATTGATAATCGGATGGTCACACGCCCTAGAACAGTTTCGAAAAAAGGAAGAGCTTCATACTTTGCCCTCGGTTGAACAAATAATTGAGTTTCTCAACCTGGAATGCAGCCACATTGAGGACAGTAGTCTACATGACAATATTGTGGACCCCAAGAACGCTTCAAGTTCTTATTTTGGGTCAAAACCACGATTTGATAAGCCCAAATCGTCTCTTAAAAACGTGAGCTTGTTAGCGGCTTCCTCTCCACCCTCCTCGGCCTATAAACAAGGCCCATCATGTTTTTATTGCCATCAGAGCGGTCATAAAATTTATGGCTGTCCCAGCTTCGGCCAAAAGACACCTCAAGAACGGCACATCTGTCTGATGTCACAAGAGAACACTACGTTCTGAAGGCGGAAGCGCAGAAGAATGTCACAAATATTATTTTGCAGCTTAGTCGGTCAACAGAGTTTCGTTGAGAGAGAGTCCGGAACTGGTTTTGGCACTGGCGTCAAAAACGACGCGTAGTTTGGTGGTGCTACTTTGTGCCTTAAAAAACACCGTGGTGTGGCAGATAGTAGTGGGGAGTGCTTAAGTCAGGAGTAGGGCAGCCCTGCATAGGCCTAGAGAGAGATATTCATGTATAAAATCAGAATATAAATTATAATACTCCACATTAGTGGGAGCGTGGAGCTGCGCTCGAGTGAATAGAGTCTACTTTCAGCATGAACTTTGGAACTTCCCAGATGAGTACTGGTGTCCTTGAAAGGGAGGCGACCATATATCGACCCTCACGGTCCCTGGAGTGCGTGGTAGAAAAATATTCATCGCATTGAGTTTCCTCTGCAGACCTTTTACTGGGAGCAGGCAGTTCCTCTTGTGTCCAGAAACGCTGCAGAGAGGCGTGGAGGTCCACTCAGCAGTCGAGAGAAGAGAGACAGCCATAGTAGAGACAGACTGCGTCAGTGGTGTGCAGGGAGCCGTCCCCATCACACGAAACCAAAACAGGTGCCCAGGGCGTGAGGTAAATTGAGACCAAGAGAGTAGGTCTCGTGAGTAAGAATATGTGGAAATAGCGCTCCACCAATAAGCACGTCAATGCCACCAGGGAGGTGGAAGGTTGGATCAGCCAGTGTAATATTTTTAACCTTATTCATGACCTCCTGAGATATTTGCACTCGTGGGAGATCTACAGTGATTTGTGGCAATATGTGGAACGAGTGCGGGGCGGCAATGGGTGGCCAGCAAGAGTTTCCACGCCCAGAGTTAAAAATCCGCGTGTGTGAGCAGAGGTTGAGAAAGGCCGGCGACATTAATAGTGGCCGGACGGCGCTGTGTACCCAACAGTTGGGAGGCTTTCTCGCTAATAAAATTTAGCATGCTTCCTGAATCAATTAAGGCACGAAAGACAATAAGCTTGTCCGTTAGAGGCGGTGAGCTTGACAAGAGAAGTACCCAGAAGAACCGTGGTACTAGGGGCGAGGTCTTGAATGCAGTGTGCCATGAGCGTGTAGTGGTGGTGTGTTCGGCGGGCTAGGACGATGAGAGCGCTGTGTCGCAGGCGGAGGGCGGACAGCAGGTGTAGGTGTTTGCAGGCCGGCCGCCGTCACGGCCGTTCCCACAACGGGACGAACGCGGTCCGACGTACTAACACTGGACCGTGTTGGCCGATCAGTGAAGTGTAGCAAGGTATGATGACGACCACGACATGTTCGACACGTGATTATTAAACAGCACAACCGCTGTTCTTTCTTGTTTGGGGACGCACAGATTAAGTGAATGTCAGTCTAAATTCACGTGTCGAACTAGTAGTGTCCACTACTATCTGCCACACCACGGTGTTTTTAAGGCACAAAGTAGCACCACCAAACTACGCGTCGTTTTTGACGCCAGTGCCAAAACCAGTTCCGGACTCTCTCTCAACGACACCTGTTGACCGGACCGTAAGCTGCAAAAATAATATTTGTGACGCCACAATCTTCTGCGCTTCCGCCTTCAGAACGGTAGTGTTCTCTTTGTGACAATCAGACAGATGTACCGCCAAATCAAGGTGCATCCTGACGATCAACATTTTCAACTGATATTAATGGCGTTATCACCCTACCGACTTGATGTCCACGTTCAAGCTCAACGACAGTTACCATACGGCCTGAACTGTTTTTTTTTTTGTCAAACAAAACCGCTACTTGGCCATCAAAACGCTACATCAATGGGCAGAAGACGCAAGGTCACCGCTACCATCCCCTGCTGCTGAGCTTCTCAAGCACCAGAGCTACGTCGACGACCTGATCTAGCGTGACTGAGACTGGAAAAAAGAACTCGCCGCTGAAACGTTCAAGATCAACTCATTAACCTCCCTTCGGGCTCGGTGGCTTTATGAGCTCCGAGGAAGTGGTGTCTCGAACTCTCCGAGACCTTCTGCAACACCTTCCCTGAAGATCATCGGGAAATCCCAGTTTTTGCTTGCAACCACTCTCCAGGAGCCTCATTTCTTTCTCTATTTTGGGCCTAAAATGGACCCCCCTCTGACTGACACTTTTTTACGTTTTTAAAACTTATAATTTTTATTCTTGTGAAAAACCCCACTAAGCGTAAAGATGTTTAAGTCTCATTTCTCAAGTCTATGACCCCTTGTGGTTTTTTTTTGGCGCCTTGTATAATGCTACGCAAAAAATATCATTGCCCCAAAAACTCGTATGGATTTCTAGGCATAGGATTGGGAATGATATCGCTCCCTCCAGGAAATATACCAAAAATGGCACGCCTTTTTATTTGAACTTAAGCACGTTTGCTACTATTACACATTCCTCGTAGCTATCGCCCTACCTCTGCCTGCTACTCTACTGGGACTTGCAACGGTTTTTTTTCTCTGGACCCGCCATCAGAACTAGGCTATGCTGCTGTAGTCTACATCCGCTCTACCCTCCAATGACACGGTGCACGTAAGCCCAAGTTATGGCTAAAACTCGCGTCGCTTCCATCTCAAAAAGAGTGACAGCTGCCCACCGACTGGAGCTATGCGCAGCTCATCTCCTGGCCCAACTTGTTGAAATATTGTGTTTACTCAATTAGCTCCCCACCGCGCAAGTTTTGGTTCTATTGTTTTGCTGGTGGCGTACTCTTACTGTGGACCTCTCCGTCGTGGATCAAAACACCTTCATTATCGCCTCAAAACCTATGTGGCCTAATCGTGTGGGCGCAAACCTCAAGAGCTTGTTGCTGTGGAGTGCTGGCGAATATAACATACCCAGTGCTTCCAATCGCCTGCTGACTGCGCCTCCCGTGGGATCCTTCACCTTCTGCAATTGGTGGAGTCAGCCCCTTTGGTGGCAATGGACCCGACTGGTTGCGTCTCCCCTCCTCGGCCTGACCAGATCCTGATTCCAGCCTGGACTCGGTCTCTCCATGGAGGAGCTAGGGGAGCTGAAGCATTTCCACTCCTGTCATTTGCCCTTGGCCACAGCACCGCCTAACGTGGTGACCTCCTCGTCCAGTACTCTTCCCTGGAGGAAATTGTTTGCAACGTGATGGCGCTAACGGTCTTGCGTTTTTATCCACAACTGTCGTTTCACCGCAAACCGCCCACTTCGACGCGGACCTTCTCTCCAAGACAGAACGGGACTCCGCCCAGCTGCCGAATTTTCAAGACACCGTGCAAGAGGAAAGCTTTCCACTGAAAGATCTAGCTTCTACTCGCGGGGACCGAAAGACGTGTTCTAACCAGAACTTCCACGCCTCGCCCCATTCCCAGGGTCCCCCGGATGGACTTCTATCCGCGTCGGCGGCAGACTGTGCGCCACGCTGACCTCTCCGCCGAAACGTTGTCTCACCCGTGCATCCTGCCCAAGAATGCACCCTGTCGTGGACCTTCCTCATTGACCATGTCCATGTCAAACATCCTCCACGCTGGCGCGCAGCTTTACACTTCTCGTCTTCTCCTGTCTCTCCCAGCAAGTCCTGGATCCTCTCTGCAACGCAGCGTGGGTTAAAGATCTTCGCAATTTTTAGATGCCTCACATGTTTTAAGAATCGGCCTAAAAATAACGCCCCTCTCATGGAGCGAACTCTCCCCAAAGCTCGCATTACTCCAGCCCGAGCTTTTCTTTCTCCATCCACCCCGGCATGGACTATGGTGGCCCCTTTTCAGCTCAAGGTCCATAATCTTAGCGCCCTCCGTGTCCGCATTATTAAGGCCTATATTTGTATTTTTGTTTGGTATGGGTTATCGAAGAGCCGTTTTCACATTGAAGGTGGTGAACGGATCTGTCCACCGAAGCTTTCCTTGGTGCTCTCCACTCGCTTCGTTTCTCGTTCGTGGCCTGTGCACAGACCTTAATATAGTGACTGTGGCGACAAACTTCGGTAGGTGCTAAAAATGCCCTACACAAAATCCTCACGGCCTGACCAGCGCAAAGTCCAAGACTTTGCTGCTGACCGTTCAATTCGATTTCCACTTCAACCCTCCTGCTGCTCCCCATCAAGGTGGAATATGGGAAACGTGGCCATCCAAGAGTGCTTAAACACCATTTAAAACGTGTCATGGGACTACCACATACTAACTTTGTCCTTCAATTCAGTGACGCTCATACAAAGTCAGGTTTGAAGGCGATAGCTCCAACTCCCGCCCGCTTCCACCCCGCTCTTCTCCAGTGATCCCAAGCGGACCCTTCTCCCACTGACGAGCCTGGACACTTCTTGATCGGCTCTCCTCTGGTTTTCCGTGCCTGAAGAGAACTTGCTGGACATACTCGCCACGAACCGCCTTTCTCACTGGCAGCTGGTCCAAGCGCTGCACCAACGTATCTGGAAGCGTTGGGCAGCGAGAGCATATCCTCCAGACATCTTCAGTCAGGCTGCCTCCAAGTGGAGCACTCCTATCCCCGCAACCCCTACCAACCTAGAGACCTGCCGTCCTGGTGCATCAGGATACTCCCCGCTCTCCCCCTCCTCATGGGCCCCTTGCACGGGTCACTGATGTCACTCCAGGACAAGATGGTAACAGTTTCGAGTGGTACAATTTCTCAAAGAAACCTCAAGGTGGAACTCGTTCTCACTCGTCCCAGCATTGAAGGTGTTTCTCCTTACCTCAACACTCTAACAATTAATTAACTGTCTGCTTCTACACCCACCGCGCCTATAAACTTTGTAATTTTGAGCCTATATTGCTCTTTCTCTCAATGTTTGAAGTCCCAAGGTGATTCAAGGCGGCGCGAGCCGGTAATGTTAAGTATTAATTGCAGTTAAATAACTTGGTTTTTATTTATTTGGCCTAATATGGAAAGAGTTACTTTTATTTGAATAATAATTATGTATATAATTTTTTGTGGCAACTTATACTCTATATTATGCCTTTATTTACTAAACTGTAATAGTACTACAGATTAATTCCATATCCTCTTTCTGCGGCCGTAGTGCCTACAATACCAATTTCCTTACTGGATTAAAATATTCACGTACAGTGACAGACCAATGAACCATTGTTTTCCCGAAATCAGCTGTTTACTGGTAAACTCTCCACCACCAATCACAGACGGTTTGACTTATCAATATGCCCACCTTGCAAGCGTAGTGCACGCGCTTGCTCATTATAACTCTGCTGATCCCGGCCTGGGGTCACTTATGTTACTCTCTAGCCAACTGCTTACCATCAGCATTACCTCTCTCCCCCATGTTTTACTCTCTCATTTAAATATTAGTTTAATTCAATTATTTGTTTGTTCACATTTACATTAACATTAAAGTCAGTGCTCTTGGATTGGCAATCTCTACCAGAACGTCTCTTGCTTCTCCCGGACACACCCGCGTCTAACCGTGCTCTACATGGACTGGCCACAGTTGTTTATGAACTATAAGTCGTTATTGCAGGTCGTATTGTGGCGTGAAGTGAATCCGTGAAGGACATCTTTCTCCCCGTCCCTTTCACAGCCCTGCCTACAAGACAGCAGCCTATTTCCAACACTTACTGATCACAACCTGGCCGCTCAACAACAGCAGACTAAATACGGTTAGGTACCTCTCATGAAAATAAAGGTAAACTGTTTTATTTTATACATCTTTATTTGAATATGCACTGTTCATGAAACTCATTTAATATGTGTAAACCTATGTGAAGACACATCTTGGTTTTAAAAATCAGTGTGTTCGGCGTCTTCACTGACCTAGTGTGAAGGTGGCCTCCTTCTTAAGTCGAGGCTCTCTGAAAATATTATTTCAACGGTTCTATTAAACCAAATTTCCATTCTTTTCTAATACTCAGTTAACTTTTGTACCCACATCTACTACTCTGACAGACAAGCGGATTGCTCTGGATAAATGCCCCATTGTCCACTCACTCTATAACCAAGTTCTTAAGGGAGTAAGTTGAGTTTAAAGAAAATATGTAATGTAACAGTATAACTTAAACAGAATTAATATACAACCTAATTGGAACCTAATTACAATAGAAATTAACAGTCTTATAAAAACATATTTAAGTAAGGGCACAAAACAAGAAAATTACAAAGTAACTGGTAATGAAATATAATAAAAGCATATTATTAAATCTATGCTAAAAAAAATTGTTTGAATATATCAATGGAAAATGCATAAACATTAACAACATTTCTACAAGTTAAACATTCTCATTTTATTTAATGTTTATTCTATATCTGCAAAACTTCTTTTTGACATAAATTATTTATACATAGGGCATCATGAAGAAGTCAAGGAGGTTTATTGATGAATTTAAATTATGATGAAAACAAATGATATGTAATTAACAATAGAAACATGTGAGCTGTTGTTATTGTAAATTTGAAGTTTAACAAAATTACAGTTATAAACTCATCAAAATTATTAAGTTTCAAAATTCAAACGTGTGATAAATTTGTGTGTATTTTAAAGAAAAGCAGTATATTGGAAAGTAAGTCTGTCTTAAGATTGAACTTTACCCTCAGGAGAATATTATTTTTTGCCTTTGTAAAACTCAGTTAGCATGTTCAACAAGTTGAGAGTTGTGTCCGCCAATTTTCTGAAGTCCATCTCAGTAAACTGCAGTCGGTACTTCAATGAGTGTCCTGTTAACTCTTGGAATGCTGATATTGAAGCGGCCGGTGGGTTTTCATGTACAGGATCAGTGAACGATGGATCAGCTCTGATACTGGGGGTATATCCAGAGGATAACCACGCACTATCACAGACAATTTGCTTGACCAAAACTGCTGCTTTATTCAACCATAACATTAATGGCAAACTTGTTGAAATGTTGAAAGCTTCGTGACCATTGCCTAACATCGGAGAGTTTAGAGTTTTCCCTAAACTAGAACCGATGTTCAGTTTAGTGGCTGTTGTAGGCCTTGGGGATAACAATGCAGGCTACGAGAAGAGGGAACAAAGGGATGAATCTAAAGAAAACATTAGAAAAGCTGTTGGGGTAGCGTGCCGTTATTTTCAGGGGATCGAAGTTAACAAAATATTTGTTGAAGGATTTGAAGATCCTGAATCTGCTGCAGAGGGGGCTTTCTTAGCGTTATGGGAAAACCAACACTTGAGAGCTCCTGAGAGACGGAAAATAAAAATCCCAGATGTAGTTATGTATGGTGACTGTGACTGGAAAAAGTGGCGTATCGGAGTGGAAAAAGCGGAAGCTCAAAATTTTGCTCGAAAGTTGATGGAAACTCCAGCAAACCTAATGACACCAAGAGCGTTTGCATATAACGTTGTACAGGCATTGTGCAAAACCAGTGTAAATGTCACTTTACGGGGAGAGACATGGCTAAAGGAGCACAACATGAATGCGTTTCCTTGCAAACACGAAAGGTTCACCCCAACCTCCATTTTTGTTAGAGATGACGTACAATGGATGTGATCCAGGCAATTCCTCCAATCATTTTAATTGGTAAGGGAATAACTTTCAATAGTGGTGGGTTATGTTTAAAAACTTGTGAGAGAAATGAAAACACATTGCGGGGAGATATGCAGGGAGCAGCTGTTGTGGTTGCCACTTTTAAAGCACTTGCTAATCTTGGGACTGCCGATAAATGTGAGAGGACTGATTCAGCTCGGTGAAAATATGCCTGGAGGAACAGCTGCAAGGCCGAGAGACATAATAAAGTCAACTAGCGGAAAATCTATTTTAATCTCGCCGAGGGATTTCAATGGTAGCTTGATGCTAGCTGACACGCTATGCTATGCACAGCAGTTCAAACCCAAATACATCGTTAGCCTAGCTACTTTGTCCAAAGAAGTCAAAACTGCCTTTAATTTGTCAGCTTCTGGGATCTACACACAAAATGAAAAAACTATGGCAACTATTGAAAACATCCTCAATCCATTCTGGAGACCGGCTGTGGAAGCTGCCTATGTGGAACATGTATGAACGAGAAGTTGAAGGACTTTACGAGTGCAGATCTCTCAATTCTGTCAAAATACTTCAGAAGAGGAATCAGTGGCCACAACAACAGCCCTTCTCAACCAATTTGTATGTAAACCGAACTGGGCTCTGATTGACACATATGGAACAATGTTTGAAGACGGAAAAAACATCCTACATAAAGAAAGGAATGTCTGGAAGACCTACAAGAACCATGGTTGAATTTCTCGGACAAATGAGTCTTACCCTCCAAGAGAAATGCTTGAACAAAGTGGAAGTATAATGAGTGGAAACGAAGTGAGCTTTTATGAATATATGACTCATGAGTATTTAAATTACTACTTGAAGATTGTAAAGCACTTTAGTAACCAATGGTTTTTTTGTTAAATGATGTTGATGTTTTTTGTGTTGGCTCAATCATTGTTGGTGGTAAGGAGCCCATAGCAAAAGCATATTTTTGTTTGTATGCATTGTTTTGCGAAAGTAAAAATATAATTTTAACATGTTTTGTGTTCTTCTAAATGTTCTGTAATTTATTTTCTTGAGTTCTTCGTGTAATGAGGCCGAATTGATAAGAATTAGTAGAGGAAAAAGCTAAAAAACCTTAAATAAAATAAAGTCCATCAGTAAGTAAAAAAAGTAGTAAGTTGACCTTCAAATATTTACAAAAAATTTTGAGGGTCTAACGGTTTTAGGGCATACTTAAAACAAATATGACTGGATTGATATATAACCAATTGAAACATTAACTCTATAGTTTAAGTTCTTATTAAGAAGATTGGTAAAATATACATTTTTTGTTCTAAATTTCCATTTATTATATGGAATAAGAAAAACGTTTCTTCAAACTTACAAACAGTTATAATAATTAAACAGGGCGCAATGCAATTTTTTTAACCTTCATTGTTGGCACATCAAAACTAGAATCTAATTTTGAAGTAGTTGTGTTGGATTTTAGTAGGACATCAGGATAAGCATGAATTCAAATCTCATGCACTTCTCATAAATGAATATGAAAAATTAGACTTTTTTTGGAAGAATTATAAAATCTAGTTGCACAAATACTTTTTGAAGTATGATACAACTAAATTTGACAAAACTAAAAAAAAACTTATTTGTTGGGCGTGACCAGACGGTAACGAAAGACTAAAGTTATATATATAATGATATGCTTTTTTGGGTGTGCAAATCAGAATAGTGGAACATGTTGTCTACCAGAACAGAGAACATGTTGCACAACAAATTACATTGTTGTGTCAATTAATTAACATAAAAAGTACAAAATTTTAACAGATAAAGCAGTTACTGAATATACCTGTTGTAAGTATACAGTAAGAGTAATTTTTAATAAAATAAAAGTCTTTTGAGGAACATCTAGTGTGATAACTTACAAAATAATGGGCTTTGGATGATGCTGCTAAACAGTATGATGGAATGATAATTAAAATTTATCTATATCAAACATTCAGTTACTAGTGGAACTGACAACTATTTCTTTATTGATTAACAAAAGAGAAAACATTCCTAGTTAACATAATTATTTTAAGGTTCCATACTAAAATATAATCAGACTTAAATCAGTGATCTGTAAAAACAAAATCATGGAGGAAATAATTTTGTTTTATAGTAACATAACTGCCTTCCTGGAAGATTTTAATTTTCTAAAACTACAATGAAAGCCACTAAATCATTTATAAACTGCACATATAAACAAGAAGTTCTATTCAAACGAACTAAATTAAAATTACAGGAAAAGATTTTGTCAACTAAGGACATTCCAACAATTAAAAAAATTTTTGTTTTACAATACTACGTTGCTTAACCAGATTAATTGAGGCCGGAAGTGATCTGAATAAACTGGAAATACAGTAAAACACAATAGATTACAGTAATAGAGAATTTATTTGTTACAAATATAATAGTGTCCTGTATCAGTATTCTTTGCTACCATTGAAGTACAAGCTGCTGATACCATTTCTACGTCGGACATCACACTGATACTATTTATTGTTGGTCTGAAGCCAATAATTTACATCTTCCACATTTAAACTGTTAACCTTTAGTAGGTTGGCCTAATATAACATTGTTAAATTTGTTATCATATTGTACACATTATTCTGAACGCCAAATATGGATTAACAAAAAACAAATTGTTTGAAATTTGACAAAAATTGCCTATTAAAAAAAATTTGACCTCTTCTGATATTGATAACCCAAAAATCTGGATAAGTTCAGGAGAAATGCAGTTGTACTGTACAGAAATATTCTTAAAAACCCAATATGTAATATTTTTGGGAAAAATTAACGAATCTTGGCTATATAGCTTTTGGAAATATTTTTCTGAGTAAATCAATGCAACATGATATATGAGAGATAAATTCACAAACTTTAAACTATTGTTCAAATACTAAATTTAAATCTTACCTTGACAAGCTCAATACAGGAATATGTGTATCAATTTTCCATTACCTCATAAAGTACTGATTTTTTATCCTAAGCACTAGTGTTTAACCTAGTGTATATTGACTGTTTCTAAATTGATATAAAGTAATTTTATGTTTGTTTCTAAGTGTTAGAATAAAAAATAATAACCAACCTTAACAATTGGCCAATATTCACAAAGTTCACTAGAATTCTCCAAAAACATTGTGTGAGAAAAATAACTCTTACTTCTAATTCTGCACCTAAAATTATTCTCTCAAAGATCAGTAAATCTACTAATCTCACAAACTTTAATATTTTGTTATGTTACTGAAATCAAATTTGTGTTGTATATAAATATATATATTTAAATATATAATATATATTATATATTATATATTATATATATATAATATATATATATATAAACTCCACTCTTTTGACAACAGCAACTTTTATAATAATCCTATGATTAATATTAATACAATCCACAAATCACTACTGCCGGGTTTGGTTATAACCTACACATTCATCATAGTCAAGTCAGTTCAGTTGAAAACTGTTCATTGATACTCTTCCCTCTTTAAAAGTTCTCAATATCTTTCCTTAATAAATATTAACCAAGAATGTTCTTACCAATTTTTGTTGAAATCTGTGCATTTGTAAGACATTCAGCCCAGTCGTGTTAAAATGTACACATTCTTACGAGATTTCTCCTATTCGCTTTAAAATTGTTCAATCATTATTTTGAATTAAGATTGATCCAAGAAATATGAGACCATTTGGAAAGCGACATTTGGTTTGTTATAAATAAAACCTCAGAAGTAGATCAAATTATTTTATTATATAGTATAATATTTCCTTTATTGTCAACATAATTTCCATGTAAATTTAAACACATGCCATATTTATGCACTAACTTAAGAATTCATTTTGCATAAAAATCTGACAACTATGCCCCGAACTAGTCGGAGACCCTTACTATTCTCAAATCCCTAAGAGCACAGTCATTTATTTTTTCAAGTGCATGAATAGATGTAAGTCACTGGAAGTCAAATGTGGGTTGTATGGTTGATGATTAAAAACGTTCCAATTTGAATTGTTCAAGATCTTTGGTTTTTTGAGCACTACAAGGTTTGGTATTGTCGTACAGGAAAGTGACACCATATTACAGAACTTTCATTAACCAACCTTTCCAACTATCTCATACAAAAGACTCTTGGACCTTTTTAAGAATATATCACAAAGCTCTGAGATAGGGAACCATTAAAATCCTTCCTTCCGTTGATTTTCTCAAAGAGTTCATCGTGACCACAGCGGACTTACCACTTCTCTCTTCATCATGGACATTTCTTTTGGAATTTTTGAAAAATTAACCCATTCCAGAACAACTCCTGCAACATTACTTTTGGTCCATACACATTACAAAGTTTTCTGTGAACTGCTTGTGAAAAATTATGACAGCACGCGTCTCACACTTGGTGGGACTTTGGAAGACACAAGACATTCCAAAAACTAACAACTGCTTATCAATTTTCACTGTACAATAGACAACAGCTGGATGCTGACTGAGTGGGCATGTGCACTCACAACAATGATCATGCTACCCCCTCCACTTCTTATACAGTGAGCAAACGGGGGTTAATTTCTGAACCACCCTCGTATGTGTGTCAATCCGGTTAACATTTTTGCATCCATAAGACATTCATGACAATTATGTTTAATGCCTATGGTTCAATTCCCTTTACTTTGAAGTAAATTAAAATGTGAAATTTCAGTTAAAGAATGCACTCAAGTTCATTGTGTATACTTCATGATAATAATAAATGTAAAACGTATAATTTATTTACTGGCCATATTGAGTCAAGTATTACCCAGTAGTTGTTTTAGATTTATCTCCAATCACGTCACCTTTAGCTGTCCCTCCCATCTTTTATTTCGAGCCAACTTAATATCCTGTTTTGTCCACCATTTCTGAGTAACCATGTAAAGTTGTGGAATTATAATTTTAGTACGAAATAGTAAGTGCATTAATACTTAAATGCTGTCTATCTATGCTTGAAATGAGGATTATCTTGATCTTCTCACATGACAGCCAGGCCAAGCTTACCCATCAAGGTTCAATAAAGCAGCCATTGTGCCTCTTTGATTAGCCTTGTGGCTTTGATTTACTGATTATCTATGTATCAAATGAGGAAGCTCTCACCGGGCATTTTCACAGGATTCCTTTAAACACTTCTTTCCAATGATCTCCTCCCGAAGTGGCCCATCGTTGTAGTATTCATCAATCACCTATCCCAGAGTTACCTACGAAGCATACTCAAAAGGGTATATATATATATATATACTTATATATATAGGGACATATATGATATATATATATATATATGTGAGGGAAATCTTTGGGAAAATTTGTACAACGTAATTCTCTGAACGAAAATGCCTGGTTAGTTTCCTCATAATCAATTCCTGATTACAAAACCCATTTTTCATACTTTGTCTATAAAAAATCAGTGAATAGATAACAAAATAATAATACATTTTTGTTGGTAAAATATTTTTTCCCTATTTTATGTTTCTATTTCCTTTGTCTAAGTTCATTCATCTATGCACGTCTGATGTATCTGTGCATAGATGTCTGCTGTTTAGCCGTTAACAATAGGATGATAACTATTTCTTTTTATCTTGTAATTAGTGTAGTTGTTATAATATATCCTCTTTAAGATAATACTCGTAATTATTATTGGTTCTT
>NW_025787219.1:0-14225 GCF_021130785.1 Homalodisca vitripennis
AATAATTTGGTAACTGATAACAAAGATAAAATTTTAGGAGAAAATTATACTACAGAACTTTTGATTAAAAACAACTACCCTCCATCAATTATTGAACGAGCTAAGGCTAAAAACAAAAGTTGCAAGCAAATTACCAAAACAGACAATCCTAAATATCTCACTACCGTAACTATTCCTTATGTAAAAGGAACATCAGAAAAAAATCGTAGGATAAATTATAAATGTAACATCCGCACTGTTTTTAAGTCCCAAAATAATATAAGAAGCTACTTAACAAAATTAAAACCGAAAAACAAACATCAAGAAACCAAGAACGTGATATATAAAATTGACTGTGGTTGCAACAAGACTTATATCGGCCAAACATCAAGACCTGTGGAAATTAGGGTAAAAGAACATATTTATAATTATAAAAAAGAAAACATTGAAAAATCTAAATTAGTTGAACATGCAGTAAAGGAAAATCATCATATAAATTTTGAATCGTCTAGTGTAGTGTTTAAAGAATCTTCCTGGACTAAAAGAAATAAAATTGAAAGTGCGTGTATGACAGTTTTAAAAGATAATTGTATTTCCCAACCTTCCGTAAATTTCAGTGATATTTTTATACCATTAGTGAAAAAAGAAATCCATTCCAAAATTATGAATTGCAAACCATATTTTTCTACATAATTCTTTTATAATTTATTAGTTTTTGGTCTTTACAGTTAGTTTTAAATTTTATTATATTTTTATTATATGTTTATTCTATTTTACACATATGTTTTTTCTGTAAACAATGTAAAACTGATGATGCCTTAACCGGCGACAGCGCTATTTTAATAAATTTAATGTGGAAGTATACAAAAAATGTCTTTTCCAATAAAAATTTCAGATGCTCTATGTAAGAGAAAGGTGAACTGGAGCTAAACTCAACATTTAAAATTGCCTGTTAATCCGATTTATTATTTTAAGTCCTCTATTATGATTTAAACTAGTAAAACTTAATTCATCTAAATCTAACAAACCAAATAATTTCTCGTTTTATACAGTAAGGTACACGCGTACGTAACGCAACAAACAGGTTCCACGACAATGTAGCAGGTAAATATGGTATGAATGAATTAAATTGTCTAACCAACTAAGCAAAAAGGTTTAAGGTTACTTCTGTAGACAGGCATAATTCATACCCGCTGTCATTAAAACGCGGAAGGCCCTCTTTTGATCTAATTGGATTACTTATTGAAAACCTTTCTTTATTACTTTAACAGCCATCTTAATTCTAATTGTTTCTCGATGGAATTGATGCCTTTCTTCTTCTAATTTAGAATAAATAAATTTTAATGCCTTATTACCTTTTATGCTACACAGATTATTAAATTTTGAATTTATCAGTCGGTCGTTTTTGGATTAAACAATTGCTTTAATTTACGTAAACAAAACCTTTCTAAATCCAGATAATGTTGAAGTTTTATTACGTGACCACAATATAAATGTACGCTTGATCGGGTATGTTAAAGATTTATTGTATACTATTATATTGTGTATATTATTTTAGTATATTTCTGTACAAATAAATGTTTTTTTAATTGGCACTATATTTCGGTAAAAAACCGTCTTCAGGTGCAAAAATCGTATTAAAATATAAAAGAAAACAGTAGAAACAAAAATAAATAAACAGTGAATAAATAATAATGATAAATACGGATGACATGAACGAAATAATTCTTCAATATGTTCATTTCGAATTTAGACGTTTTTGGCTAAGTTATCTGATGTTGAGTCCATGTAGAATTTTGATCTTTAAAACCTCTTTAAATATATAATTATGTATATTATTATATACCAGATCAAATATCGAATAAGCAGTACAGCCTATGATATAAACTACTATATTTTTGGTTTAACTGTGGGTTTAGATTTCGGGCTATGGAATTAAAAAGAATGATGAAGAATGTTAGTTCACAACTCACGTAATTGAATGTATCCTTTTACGTCTTTAGAACCATAGCTTCGAGTTATAGTGGCTGTTAATTATCTAACACCACATTTGTGTGCTTTCCTGGCATTGGACCTGTGACATTACTCTCTAGATTGTGTGAAAAATAAACGTTTTCAATATACTCGAAACATATAAATATAAATTACGATTTATACTTTTGATCACTAAATATAATTCTATACGTCAAATAATTAAATTTCGTATCAGGAAATAACTTAATAATTTGTTCTATTATAGCTTGAAAAATAATGACATAACAGTATTATGACATTCTGCGATTTACTCGTTGCCATCATAGTTAACAATAAGACTACTTTAAAATAATGTCCGCTAAAGCTCAAAAAATTAAATGGAATGACATTGCACGATTATCAAACTCGATGTTGCTTAAATAGAAATAAAGCTTTATGCAAACTCTAGAACACAAGCCTGTAGCTTCATGCAAACTTCCTCTATAAGCCTGAAGTCTATAGACATGCTCGTTCTTAAGCCATCGTACAGACAGACAGACATCTCACTGTCTCATTCAGAAAAGCAGAAATGAAATGTTTCCAGCCCGTCGAGTGATAAGGATTTGCCAACCCTCAGACAATAAATATTATACCTACCGCTCGTTGATTTTTATTTTTTTGTATCTTGCTTAATATATAGTAGGATGATATTGTGTGGACATTTAACATGCACGACATGCCAAGTTGCCTTAATAATCTATTTTTTGCTTTTTATATAAAATTTTATTCCTAAAAAGCACTTTTATATAAGTTGATTTCAACTGAATTGTGTTGATTTAAATATAACATCTATAATATTTTAATGTTTTGTTTTATAATATAATCTAATTTGTTTTTTTTAGAACATTATTGTTTTATAATAAACAAAAGTATATAAAATATAATATAACATATCATTATTCCTGCATTCTGAGAGTATAAGTTTTTATAAAACGAAGTGATCATAAACTAGAAAGTGTTAGTAGGTATTTAATTTTCTCCTAAATGAACAGGCAGTCATTAAATAAAGCAAGATAGTATATATATTTATATGAACTTTTTTGCTTTTTTTTCTTTTTTTGGGTTTTACATTTAATACCACGTCCTGATTTAGAGCCAAACCTCTCTCGCGAAACTCCCTATTTATATTCTGAATAGACACTTTCGAACATTGACAATTTTTGAAACTGGACCCTTGTGGTCTGAGGTAGGCATGTCTTTTTTCAGAATAAAATTTATTATTTTGTTAAAGTTCAAGTTTGTCAATATTAGTTTTACCGCTAACTATTAAATCTTAAAACTTTACCGCAATAATAAAATTGAGTAATATATTAGTTTTATGATTATTTAATTTTGAAATGAAAAAATAAATTGGCCAGATATGAGGAGTTCTTGGATTGTATTGTTCAGTTACAAATAGTTAATATTAATTTCAAAAAATAGACCTTAAGATATAAAATACAAATGTTGCATCATTCGTTTTTCATGGCAATGTAACACGTAAATAAACACTCAACTGTTCTACGCTCAAACAGAACCAGGTAGGACTACGCTAAATGATGTCACGTATTAGGCTTCGCCGAGGTTGCATGCAAGATGTCAAGTCTATAACTACACGCGTTACTATGTCAAGTGTTACATTTCCATATGAATATACTCAGTTTGTATAAAAATGTATTTATTCTACAACACTCATTTGCTACCAAGCCCATAAGACCAATGTAAGCTGTTCTAAAGCTAAATAATGTAAATATTGGTTAATTCAAAATTTCATGTATAGAGGTCAGATCGTTTTCGAGGTATGAAGATAACAAAGGGACAGACAAAGATGAAATTTCTCTAGACCCTCGAGTAATATGCTTCGAGAACTCATTAAAGCTCCAACGTTCTCTTGACGTTCTCGCAATCTTTGACTTCCATGCTTCGACGTAAACAGATTTGACGAATGTGGGAGTGAACAGCGAGCAATGAACACATGAACCGCGGGAGTCAACCGTACTTCACACACTCTACAGGATGCGTTGAGAGTTATAATCATGTACTGGACAGAAACAATAGCCCATTATTAATCTATACAAATAAGCTTTAATCCCAAGACAAACCGCTTTAAACAAGACTACGGTGACAAATTTGTTGACAAAATAAAATGTAGCGCATGATTTACAAATATTTCGTATTACAAATAACTTCAACTGTAATACGTATAATTTTAATACGAAACTGTAACTTAACATTGATTTAGGTTTTTAACTTGTAATCACCTTGTATTCACTTATATGTAAATATATATATATATATATATATATATATATATATATATATATATATATTTACGAGTAATAACATTAAAGTTCTGCCTAATGAATAAAAGCCCAACAATCTTTATATCTGATATCTGCTTATGTAAAAATATTAGGTAATTTAAGTTAAATTAATTCTAATATTATAAAAACAACTGAATGAGATCGAGAGTCTTCAGACGAAAATCAGTCCGGATTCCTGGATCCAGGTATGTCCCAGCGGCAGATTTCAGACGTTGCACTAAGAGGGAGGTGAACTGGAGCTAACCTCAATATTTACATTGAATCAATCCCATGTTTATATTAAATATGTGTATATATCAATTCGGTCTCGAGATATCACCTTTAGTACAGGGTTTGCTAACGCTCTGACCAGTCTCTCGGAGGACCGTAAACTACCATATAGTTAAAATTAAATCGTTATAGTTTCAAAATGTTTATAATCGTTTCTTTCAAATCATATATTTTAAAATATTTTATTTAAACACTGTCCTTCCTCAGGCATTTCCCAAATGACACTTTATTATATCGATGATAGACTTAAATAAAGGTGCATTAAATATTCATTCTTCAGTCTTCAATTCTGAAATAATTTTATAGAAAAGGAAATTGTTTTTAGAAATATAAAACAATAGAAAGGATTTCACGTTTTAGTATTAGAATTGGAACCACTTTTATTTAATTATACGCCTACAAAAAATGAATCCTGCCAAATTATCATTATTCAGATGTACTCAATCCCACAATGGTGACTAAAGTCATCTATATTAAGCTTTTTAATATGAAGGATATCCTGTTACACAAGTATATCGTGGTTTTTACTCTATAGTTCATTTATAACCTTGTTACACTACGCTCAGCAGCATATGGCTTTTTAATAGGACTATCACAATCTCATTTACATAGAAGATAGTACTTTGTATAAACACGTTTCGGATAATAGAGTCCAAAGTTCAAAATGATAGGATATTAAATGGCTCAAAATATAATTACGTATTCATTCTTGTCTGCTTCATGAATACTTAATGACTATGAGAGCTTGTGTCTGACACCACTGTAGAGAAGTATTCTAACAGACAAGTTTCCCAAAATAGTCCTGGTATTAGAAACCTGGACTCATTGAGGATGGAAGGTAGAGTTCTTATTTTAGGACAAGAAGTTGAGAAATTGCATTCAGTCCTTAAAGACCTTATGAACTTGACGTCCTTTGCGCTGCAGTCATGTCTCTTTAGAGAAGGGGAAGCCACCTCTTTACCATTCTCTCAAATGACACACCAGATTTTACTGTACCCAGTGTTGATTTTCATTTTAAGGTATAAACAAACCAGAAGTGAACCTTACTGGATAAGGATAAAGTTAGTATACAATACTAGACCCTCATGCAAGTATGTACTTTCCCAGGCAGGCGGCAACATGCAAAACTACATTACAGAACTTTGATCAGATCTTTTATTTATTTATTTATTTCAAACAGCATACACCCTTTTATAAACAAAATACATTATATAGGAAAGCAATTGCTTACAAGCAAAAGTAATTACAACATTGTAAACAGTGGAGTTAAAAAGTGCAAAACTGCATTAAATAATAGTCACAATAATAATATATAAAGTTGGAAAAAACTATAGAAATTGCAAAATATTACAAAAATAAAAACAAAATTAAATAAATAATTTTAAGTATACAACAAACAAAATATGAAAAGTACCATGAAAAACAGGAAACAAAACAAACCATAAATGATCTAAAAGGTAGACAAAGACTCACTTTCATTGCACTGGATCACTTTTAGAACCTAACTTTAAGTGAATAAACACTCGTTGAAAAAAAACACTGAAGGAGAGATGCCACTTCCAGGTGTCATAAGTCGTGGAAGGCTAGAGTTGTAAGCACAGCTGGTTGGGAGGTACCGTCTTCAGAAAACTTGATCTGGATTGAAAGCCAGGGGGAATGGTAATGTCGATTTCGTTTAGGAGATCAGGACAGTCAACTAGGCTATTTAAAAGTCTGTACAGTGTCAGGATATCGAAGTACTTGTGTCTTAAATGCAATGGAGGTTGAAACGTTTCACAACGTATTTGCAAGAATGGTACGGCAGGTGAAACCCATCCTGCAGCTGAACATCCTTACGAAACCTATCCTTTTGTCTACTTCTACCTAACACCTTCCCATACACATTATTTTAGTGTTTGTATATACCATAGTACCGCAATTTTGATCTGATACTCGTCTACATAGAACGTTGCCCATGTTCTGTTAAACCTAATGATGTTGTAAAAAAACTAAAACTTGAAGATTTGATTAACTATGTAGACTTATTGCAATCCAAACTGAGATGTTCAACTGAGAGTATTACTAGGACCAGTAAACCGATTTCCCGAGTGATGTGATATTTCCAGTAAAAGGTAAGTTCTAGGTCTGGCCGCAGAATTGCGCTGTTAACTTTGTTCCAGTGATATTCCGGGGTTTTTTTCTATGTTGTAGACTATATTCACACATTCACAGATTTTCCTTATATTATTATATTAATCTTAATATGTGATTTTTCAAATCAAAATTATTATATACGAGAGACTTATTCTATACGTCATATAAAATATAGTCATATCTTCATGTATATAATTGTATATTATTCCTAGTTTACTATTTATCTTAATTAATTTGATTGTGTATAGGTTAAGACATTTTGTTACTTTTTATTTAAATCATAAGTTAATAATTTACCGCAATCTTATTACACTATTGTAAATTTACTGTATACAATACAAGGTTGCATAATATAGGTTTTCATTTAATTTTTTATCGTAGGTATGTCTCTAAGTTTCAGTTTTCCTAGAAAAATTATATATTTAAATTTAAATAAGTTTTCAAAAATCTAATTATCCCAAATGTTTAGTTTAAATTGTTTTTTTAACAGTTTCTTAAAAATATCATCCCCTTTTTTAACTGTGGACATACAAAATGTTCTATCTATATAACAGGAGATTCTATAAAACTTTATAGGAATAAAAAATTTGGGTCCCATTTAGATGATAATTTAATACTAAAGTTATTTTTCTATGATACGTATCAGGTTATTTAATAAAATTATTACTCAGGACCACCCTATACTTAAAATTGTACTCGAGGTTACTTAAAATTGTAACCTTACTGAATTATAATTGCACTAATATTATAATCGAGCTAATAATGTTTGTAACTGCACATTAATATTCCGCTGATAATTACATTTAAAAGCTGAAATTTCTGGCTAAAGTAGTCGGTCAGGAGATAAACTAAACAA
The DNA here is from genome assembly GCF_021130785.1 of Homalodisca vitripennis. Classification (NCBI taxonomy): domain Eukaryota; kingdom Metazoa; phylum Arthropoda; class Insecta; order Hemiptera; family Cicadellidae; genus Homalodisca; species Homalodisca vitripennis. Next base: position 7,555 of record NW_025787219.1, read on the forward strand.
AATGATTATCCTTTAAATGAGATATCTCAGTTTGATCTAATCAATTATGCCGTGATTTTCGATATGGTAATTAATGGATACTATGTATATGAATATTATATTACTTTGAAATTTGTTGGTAATACGAAAACCACCCAAAAAACCCCTTTGCAATTGGAGATATATTGTACTAAACGTCACCGAACACACGTATATCGTAACAATATCTGCTGAACAATTAAATCAGGTTCCAAGCCCTATATTGACTGTAATACTCTCAGATCATTTTGCTTGATCACAGCAATATTATTGTTTACTAACTCACTCTGGAAATTATTTACTAATCGAAATTTAAATTTAAGACCAACTTCAAAATTAGTATTATATTTAGAACCGCATTTCCCGTTATGTTTTCAGGTAATTTACGATTCAGAGGCACATTTTACTGTGGACTAAATCATAAAAAGGACACTACAACAGTGATATATATATATATATATATATATATATATATATATATATATAATCTTATATATATATAAATCTTGAGTCACGATGTATGTTGCCAATAAACTCCAAAACGACTGAACCAATTTCAATCAAATTTCACATGTATCCGTAATTTAGTCTAACTTAGAAGATAGGATAGTTATTATCTGAATTATTCGCTTATGTCGTGAATATAAACGAATAAAATGAAGAAAAGTTTTCAAAGCGCCTGCACATTATAACCTGCAATTACGAGATAGATACGTATATTAAACAGTGAAACACTATTTGAAGGCGCTAAGTTATGATGTATAATTGTCTAAACTAAATTTTTGGTTGAACTTAAAGGTTGAGTGGTAGACCACTTTGTAATAAAATACATTATGCATGTACAATACATTTTTGACATATTTTCTTGATCGTGACATCAAGGTAAAATCTACATCGGGGTTGGAAATATAATTTACTTCAACCAGAAATGCTCATACGCGGGCAAAACTTACGAAAAGCGTGCGAAGCCGCGGGAAACAGATATATATATATATATATATATATATATATATATATATATATATATATATATATATATTTATATATAATATATATATATATATATATATATATATATATATATATATCTTCTTCGTCAGAACAACAAGGCAAACTCTACTATAGTACTGGAAATATCTTAGACCTGAAATATATGACAAGGACTGGAAATATACGCTTTTTAACCGAAGTAAGTTTTCCAAGACCTGTGTGATCTGAGATTTGTGTTTTCTTGATCGGGATGACAAGGCAGATTCAGCTGTGGGCGTTATGTATATAATTTAGAACCAGAAATGCTCATACATGTGCCAAACATGATATAATAATTAAGTTACACTCTGATACTATTTACCACGAACTTAAATAATATCTACCTGATGTATGCCTACTTACGTTTTAAAATTTTTAGAGGACTTCCATCATATTACATCATAATTGCTTTTACTAAGTAATATAAGGACTTTGGTTCTAAGATTGCGTGCGAAGCCGCGTGTAACAGCTAGTATATATATATATATATATATATATATATATATATATATAATGTAATGTTATATTTTTGTATATATATATATATATATATATATATATATATATATACAAATCTCGCCTCCCGCTGATTTTGGTTGGCTGCTCTTCATAATCGAGGATCTTTTATGTTCTCAACGCGATAATTTAATTTTGCACTCGAAACGTTACCTAAATCGGACCACGGATTTTACTGTTTAACCAACCGTAATACTGATGGAGCATTTATTAGAGCATTGAAATAATCACTACATGATTATTTGAGTGCTCTGATAATTTTGCAAAAAGTTGTAATCACTTGCGTAACTAGGCCTTGGTTCTGGGGGGCTGAATCAGAATGAAGGAGAGCACACCACACCTAAATCGGTGTTTTATGTAATAAATAAAAAAATCAATAAATAATTTTGTTTAGTTATAAATTTTAATAAACTATATAGTCCTAATTCAGAATGTTTAAATTTTGCTTTCCAAACAACTGCTTATTTGAGGCAATGTTATGTCTCTTTGAGAAGGAATTGAATTACATTTATTCACATATCTATACGTTACAATAAGTTGAAAATATACGTATACAGTGAAAAATCCCCTCATAGACTATATGATCTGTGAGTGGGAACGAATACCTTTATCAGTCCTTTGGTATCTTAATTATCCATGAATGACACAAATAACAAACTTGATCTGGCTATTAGGTAATGGTAGTCGATGTGAATGGACCAATGCAATTTTTCACTTTCTAATTGTTTACAGTAGTGAAATTTTTTATAATTATTATAGTTGTGATTGATGTAATCCAGAGTAACTAAATCAAATTATAACATAACTATTTAAGTATTTTAATATTATTTGACATTTATTCGGCTCGGATTAAATAAATAATTATTTATACTTATCAATTGATGATTCTTGTACATTTCTTATTTATAGTTTTATAGTTTCAAACCTATGGAGAATATAAGTGACTGTAGAACCATCAGTATTTAATAATACAGAATTTAAATCAGAATATTTTTGTTTAAATTTGTGTGACACCAAAAGCCAGAGTGTATTTCAAAGTTACAGTTAAGGTCTGAAAGGACCGGAAACCCCCCTCATTCCGAAATAGTTACGTTGCTTTAACATTTCAAAATTATATAAAAGAAAATCACTATTTTTAATAAATAATTTAAATCTTTTACATTAAAGTAAAGTAATTTAATATTTTATCAGGCAAAGTTACGACTAAGATGCCTTCTCTATCACCTTACCTGGGGACCAACGACTTAAAGCTTACTTCCAAACCAACACCAATGGCCGGGCAGGCGGGCTGCTTACAAGGACAGGATCGCTCAGCGGTCACCCATCCAAGCAGTAGCCTCTCTCAGCACCGTTACCATGTCTACTATAATAAAAGTTTGTAATAAAATATGTCATATTTTAATGTGATAGCAGTTTAAAGACCTTGTAAAAACAATATTCCAGGTATAATTATATTACATTTTTAATTGCTATGGTTTAAATAGAGCCCTGAGAGCGATAACGAAGAGAAATCTTATTCAGTTACAGCCCTCTGTTCAATTTTAGTTTCTATTGAAACTCTGGTAGTAGTTCTGTAACTCTAGTTTGTAATAATTCCATAACTTATCGTTCTACAACTGTTCAACTGTATTATACAAGATATTGCCATTAAATAGTAACTAAAATATTTTAAAAAGGCAGTGCACCACCTTGTAAGAAGTACTTTTTTCTGGAAATTGTAAAGACAAAGCATTTCAGATAGAAACGACTGAACAGTTCGCTTGACCTGAAAGAATTACGCGGCAGAATAATTCAACTCGAAGCTCGCGCTTAACTGTTCTAGTTATATAACAGTATTTTAATTTATATCTAAGTTTATTATAAATGCATATAAATTATTAAATTCTAGAATGTATTTCTTTTGCAATGATTTATACATTTTTCACATTTACTAACGTTACCACCGATTTAATTTAATTGCGTTCAAGAAGGAGCTCAAGTTGGGTTTTCTTAGTTTAGTCACTATATTGAAAACCACAAAAAAATTGTATAACTTTGTATTTTGTAGAATCTTCGATGGCAATACTATCTTCTTTAGGCACATCGCAAAAGTAAATACAAAAAATAAATTTGCTTATGACTTTTTGTAATACAAAAGATTTTTCATTACAGTGATTAAAATAATTTTAAGTTTTAATAGTGAATACATTTCAAGAAATTTTGCGATCTAACATAGCATACCGAAGTACAAAAGGGTGTACACTAATAAATAAATCTTAGTTTTCAGAACCGAGTATAATGATTTATAATAACACTCTGATTGTACAGGTAACTTTGTCTGAATCAAATATCACAGACGGAACTAATTTAGCCTTAATTTCGAACACTTCTTCCCATCGCAAAGTTCCAAAAACTGTGTTCGTAATAAAAAATACATCCCTCTAACTGAACCATGAATCGACTCCCCGAAAAACTGGAACCACAAAATAATCTACGAAGACAACAAATATGGGTTTTATAACAGTATTTAAAATCATAATAAAAACTAGGTAGTAACTTTGTCTTTGATATCGGTATTACAGTAATGACTAGTTACTGCATACTTAATATTTGCTAACATAGACGATTAAAAGTATATATTTACTAACACTTTAATTTTCCTTACCTGCATATTTTCTTACTCGGTGTTCAACATTACTCCCAGAAAAGTTTTAAATAATAATAATTATTATTACTATCAATCCTACTCTATAATTTTAACATTTAAAAAAATTTAAAATTGTGTTTAAGTTAACTAAACACATGATTGTGCTGTCATATCACATTGTTAAAACATAAAAGTTGATTACCCTTAACAGGCTGTTTCAAATAATAAACTTGATATGCATAACATTTTTTAATGCAACTTTAGAAACCAAGATGAAATTTTTCGCAACCCTTTGGAGACCACTGAGGCTTAGCTTGGAAACATTTTCGAAGTATGAATAGGCATATAAATTAACAAGGGATCCTACGAAAGTCCATTTAAAATTTTACGTACATTTCGGTCTAGTAGTTTTTACATAATTAATTAAAACACTCCACCACACACACACACACACACATACACCACAGACAGATTTTTATATATAGTAATGAGATGGGGGGATTTTTTTAACAAAATACAAATCTATGTCTGTCAGTGAATTGATGTCCAGCGAACTCTACAGCAGTCTTTATCAGTGAACTGAGGCTTCTTTGGTGTACCTAAAGAATAGGATAGCACACTGCCGCACAAAACACACTGTTGATATTACAGGACTTGTTACAAGAGCTTTTCAGTACACTTTTTACGATAAATTGTTCCCACGGGAAAAATTATGTCCTCTTTCACCTTGTATGATCTAGCCTGAAGAGGAGATCTATGATTTAATTTAATCTAAATAATTACTGTAAGTACAACTGTCATTAATAAGAAAAGACAAAGCTTCTTTTAAAACCTTAACAATTGAACAAGAGCAGAGTTTGTTACAATTTAAATAATCTATTAGACCGTAATAATGATAAAAATATTAATTTGCCATTGTAACATAAATGGTGTACTATACAATATGTATATGCTTGGAACATTGCAAATAATAAAATATGAGTGGAAAGGAATTATTAAAAGCTGGTACAAACCGTATTTATCACTTAATTTACTAATCTCCCACGCCTGGCACCTGATTGCCTAAGCGTTGAATTAGCGAAGCCTATCACTATTTGAGGGTCCTTGTGAAAGATGGTCATAGCTGTATTTTAAAGTCTCTCAGCAGAATATCTTGTTTCATTGCAGCCTATCAGTCGAGTAGGCAAGTCTCTCTCCACTCTCTCACTCTTCTGCCTGTATCACTCTCAGTCTCTCTCTCTCCCTCTCTGGAGGACTTCTCATCCCTCATCTCACCTCCCTCTCCACCTCTATCTCTCTCACTCTCACTCTCTCATCTCTCTCTCATCTCTCTCTCTCTCCTCTCTCTCTCCTCCTCCTCTCTCTCCAATCAATTTGAACTCGTCCCATGAAATCTAAGAGAAGCCTGACACTTGGTACATATGCCTTGTAATATTATCTTTTAACAATATTTTCCATCTGATAGAGCTGAAGGAATTCGCCGACACTTCAGAGAATACGTTTTTGTGATTTCGGATCAGCAACAACCGAAATAAAACCTAAGCTCTTTAACAATCTGGGACAATTGTCTTCTGCCACCTTCAGTGTATTACTTACACCACAAATCTAATTAAAAAACACAGCCCCAGTAATTTCAACATTTGTAATCGTGTGTTGAGTGTGGTACGTTTTTAATTGTCACGTTGGTGTTAAAAACTCCATCACTATCCAATGAAAGAGCCGACATAGACATTTGTGTTAGATTCCCACTGTGATTGTGTTTTTCGTTCTTGTAATTTGTGCTCGGGACTTGCATCCTGTGAAGTGACAGATCCTGGACTGGACTCCAAGCAGCTTTTAGGTATGTTTGAACCCCTTTCTTTCCCTTATTTTCTTCTTTCTCTTCTTTATTTCTGTATGTATTAATATCTGCCATATTCAGTTTGGTTTTTACAAGCACGGTACTCTCAAGACACCAGGAGACCTGATGGAACTATAATTGGGTGCAGCCCAAAAATTAATGTTAAACATCTTTCTGGATAAAGTGTTTTAGATTGGCCTTGGTTCCTCTCTACGTCTTCCTCAAAATGAAATATTAAACATACAAATTTTAAATACTTTTAGGCTTTGCTAAATTAATTTATAAAATTAATGTTTCTAAAAGACTAATGGCTTTTAAAATAAAACATGACTAAGAAAGTTTTATTTTATTTTTCATGACGTTCTCAAAATAACTAAGATAGTAGAAATACATTTTCTGCTTTATCAATTTGGCTCAATTTTAACACTGTTATATGGATAATGTAAGAAAACTACTTCTATTGATTATGTTTAGAAAATAAATGGTGTTTTATTAAAACAGAAATATATAAAATGCACGACATATTTCATTGTAATATACAACAAATAAATCTGATAAAAATACAAGACGCTTTTTATTGTTATTGTACTCTCAAATGAGAGAAAAATAACTGCTTACTTTATTTTACTGATATTACTGCAT